>NW_009724540.1:12840-83495 GCF_000703405.1 Apaloderma vittatum | reverse complement strand
GCTGTGGATGCTCCATCCCTGGAGGTGTCCAAGGCCAGGCTGGATGGAGCCCTGAGCAGCCGGATCTGGTGGGAGACGTCCCTGCCATGGCAGGGGGGTTGGAACTAGATGATCTTTGAGGTCTTTTCCAACCCAAATATTTATACAGTGCTATGATTCTATGGCTAAAAAGACAGCTACTTTCCTTTAAAACAATCAGAGCTGGGTGGAAAATCACTAACTCATCCTGCAAAAGCTTTCGAAGTACCACCCTGTTCTCCTCTTCTATCCTGAGGGCAAAACAAGACCTGCAGAGGGTAAATCATCCCACAAGCCCAAACTGATGCCTTGCCTGAGGCATGGAGATCTGCATGCCTTGGGGAACCACCTCGAAGCACAGAACCCAAAGGCCTACTTGGTAGCTATTCACTCCGCTTTACCTTACACAGGGCTCTTACAGTTAATTACCCAAACTTGGAGAGGAAATGGCCTCAAGTTACAAGGTTTAGGCTGGTTATCAGGAAAATTTCTTCACTGAAAGGATTGTCAGGCATTGGAACAATCTGCCCAGTGGAATGATTGAGAAACCATCCCTGGAGGTATTAAAAGATCTCCAGGTCTACACCTCAGTGTAGATGAGGTGTTAGGGATATGGTTTAGTCGTGGTCCTGTCATTGCTACTTTAATGGTTTGACTCCATGATCTTACAGGTCTTTTCCAAACAAAATGAGTTTATGATTCTATGATTCCCCAGGTCAATGGGCCATTCTCATCACTGGTGTTTCAGAAGTGGATCCTCTGTTGATTTGATGATGTCCTTGGAGTAAGTTGCCTCCTGACTAAATTGTCAGTTCTTTTTCAGCTGATTAGCTCTTTATCCAGCTGATCTATGTTGGGTATAACCTCAGGTGCTCACTGACACAGACACATGAGCTGGAATTTCATACCTCAGGCAAGACCCTTGGTGGTTGAAAAGTTGACCATTTGCACTGGTTGACCTTCATAACTGACCAGTCTGGTATGGTGGCTAAATGATATTTTTGCAATGATTAGCTGATCTAGCTCATATATTGCAGCAATGCAACATTCCTTACTGGGAAATTGCTAACTTCATATATAAAAATCTATCTATAGGCCAAGCATTGCCTGACATTCTTCCACTTACATAAATTCATCCAGAAAAGTGCTTTTCCCTTTGTCTTCCCTCTCTTTCACCTTAAAGACTTCTACCATCATTCATAGAAATTATATGCAAACCAAGTCTGTGAACAACTCTTGAAAAAACCTCTCTTCTCCTGTTGTCTATTCAGAGCTTGGCACAATGAGAACCTGATCCCTGAAGAGTGTTTTGAAGTGCTGTGTGCGCTGACTACTTGAATTCTCTTTATTAGTCATAAGGAAAAGAGGCTGTAGGATACACATGTTGGAGTAATTTATCTCTAAATTACCCAAATTGGTATTCTGAAAGAGCACAGATAACTATGCCATGGCTTGGAGAATTTGAACCTAGCAGAGAATTTGAATTCTGCCAGACTCTAGTGAAAAAAGGACTAATGCAAACCTAAGTCTATTTGAAGCACTCATGTATTTATCAGTAGTAACTACAGCAACTAGTTAGTAACTCTTTCAGATTAAAAAAGAAAGTATTGTGCCACTCTTGTGGACATGCTTGGAAAGAAAATAAAACTCTGAAATTTGACCTCCCTTAATAATTTCTCTAACAAGAACTTAATTTGTCTCCCTGTTTGGGGAAGGACAAAATCTGTGCCACCAGCCAGATGTTAGGACAAGGTTGAATACAAAACCAGGACTATTTTTTTTTTATTTATTTCTAGATCTAGTAACTCATGTCTTTAGAAAACATCTGAATTATACCAATGATCCCTGGATCAGGTTGAGGACAGAAGACAAATAGCAGCCTCTGTTCAAATTTCAGCTTTACCCCCGGGTTCACAGTCCACATACTCACTTGTGTCTGGCATCTGTTTCTTCAGCTCAGCAGAGGAACGCTTTCATTGACAACATAAGCACAGCCACAACTCATTTACCTGTGAGATCGTCATTGGGCCAGGAGCCGAGCTGGCAGGCTTTGCATGTGTATTCATCAGACACATATTCGTTCTCTTTACAAGGAGTGCAGGTCCAACAACAACTCACTTCTCCTTTACGGATCACCTGAAACAAAAATTGACATTATATTGAGTACCATACATGCACGCTGTCTCAGTTGCTAATTTAATTTTTTAATATCTTATTTTTTTATACAAGAGTTTTTTAAATTTTATTTTAAAGGAAACTCCTTTTCATAATAGGATTGCTTACATAAAATATTATACAAGTGCTCAATTCTCCCATCATGATCATCCACCTCACTGAAATATAAGTGAAGATACAGAATGACAATATTTTTTTTTCCCCTCTTAGACTTAACAAAACTCAAAATTTCAAAGATGGCATTGTGCCTACAGAAGCCAGTTCATGATACTCAGGGCATATAATTCCATTGTGGTCCATACAGGGAATCATGTCAACAGCACTATTTCCCTAAGGCTTCATTAATCAAAGATGTCTGCATGCTTATTTTTCACACAATTGTGAGTGATTTGTTAAAACTGATCTTTTCCAAACATCACACTGAACTTGCCTTTTCCAGAATTATTTAATAATTGAATTTCTAATTAACATTTAAGTGTGAGAATATTATCTTTGTTCATTTTAGCATCTGACCTGATTTCTCCTATTACAATTTCCTGCCAAATGTTATTGCATGCTCATGGTTGAGATGCAGAGTTTTCAAGATCCTTATTTATCATCTCTGGGCACTGCAAACATCTGTGCTTCTTGTCAACATGTCTTTCTTGTGAAATAATATATTCCCAGTTTCTCTGCTCTTCTCAAACAATTTATAAATGGTTATTAAGCTCCCAATGATAACATAAATAGGTTGACTTAAGTACCTTTTGCAGTGATGAATTTAGAAGGTGGCTTCAAAACCAAATGTTTTATTGCAGTTTTAATATATGAAATGTAAAGGAGTGTAATCGAAAACAACTGTATTGCTCTTCGCAGTGCCACAGTGAAAAAAGTATGAGTTGTATAATTTTCATCAGCAATATGGGGACTTGAAAACCTTAATTTTTGGGTTTGTTATTAAAATTCTAGAACATGGAAAGAAAAAAAAGTTACACCTGAATATATATAGTGCCAATGAAACCATGGGAGCATAAGTGATTTGCTCTGCAAGTGTTGAGACTAGAACTATGTGCAAAACAGAATATTTATTCTCTAGAAGAATTCATATCTTAGGATTTCTTTCATTTTGAACTAGAACAAAAATTTGAAAAATTACAAAATTTCTTCTATCTGTGAAAATTCGTTCTTAGAAAACTTGTACTATTTTTTAGACAGATATTTTGGTAAATGTGATGCATTATAAAAATCCATAATTTTACAGTGTGTAAAAAAGGCAAAATAAAATGGCAAAACAGAAGCAACATGTTATTATCAAAACACTTTTACTTTTTATCAAAACAATTTCTGCACTTTTCTGTTAAGTTTTCACCCAATTAACATCTATAACATACTTGAAATTTGACAAATCTCTCAGAAAAATGGTACACTGAGCATTTCTTACCCAGCACTAACTGGGATTTAATCCAGAGAAGGATTATATATCCTTCTCTGGGAACCAAAATAATTGTTCTTTACTGCTCAGAATCAGGTTAGACTCTTTTTTTGTATTAAATTGGTTAGTTAGCTATTTCTTCAATATTTTATTTTTAATTTCTTCAACTGTGTGTTGTTGCATTTAACTGCAAAGCAGTCTTTTTAACAAAAGTCATTTTCTTTAAAGTAAAACATATCCTCCCTTCTCCTTGCCATCTGGGCAATCTTTTGAACTTGCGTTTATATAAATAATTGTTCGTCTGCACTATTTCAATTGTATAGAGCTGAGTTGTGTTTGAGTTTAATCAAATCCTTCATATGAATGTACCAAGTGTTGCTGAGTGTTGGATATCATTACATTGAATGTTTCAAAATCCTGCATAATAACTCAGTCCCACAGAATTCTTCAGGAAAGCCATGGAGCACCAAGCGTTCCCTATCACCTGTGAAGACCATGAAGACTAGGAAGTAAACTTTGAGCTTTATAACCAGTAACCAATGAGGAGCATAAAGAACATTTGAGACACTCAACTTCAAGCATGTGTCTAAGTGCATGACAAATTGGCTTCATAATGAAGAATCCTCTTGGGAGAATCCTTGAGAGCATGGGCAGAAGGTGGAAGGAGACACTGTTAATGAAGATCACAGATACTTCCTATCATCTATGTTGCTGCAGCAGATCATAAAGGAACTCAGAGCTGCCCAGTTCTGAAGTTATCTCTTTGTCCATTTCTGTCCTCTCATATCTGTGACTTTGTGGCTGAAGCAGGCTAACATCAGACCCCTGCTCAGTTAGCGTGGGAATTCATCCCACCTTCCTTTATGTGTCTGCAGAAAGCATGTTCTCATCTGAACCAAGTCTCCTCGCTGGGTGCCTTTCACCATCAGTGAAGAGAAAAAAGTGTTTCTACAACAATATTCATCTTAACTGTTTTCAAAGTCTACAGAGGGCTGAGATGACTCCTGATCTGGAATATTATATTATTTCCATTGACTATAGTAAAAATTCAGAAAAGTGATATAACTGTATATACCTACACTGAAGACATATACATTTGGCCTGATGAAACCCACTTACCAGCTCTGCCAAAGACCAGTTAGTGAATAAAACACAGTGACTATGTCCTAAAACTCTGGAAAACTCAGACTGAAGAGATTCACTTTGTGTTACAGAGCATGGTCAGCCTCCCATCACTCTCTCACTGTAGCTGCTTCCCAGTTTTGCAGGCATGCCGTGTAAACACAGGAGAAAAGTGATCCAGCTTCCAGTGAGACATCAGGAATTATAGCTGTTTTTTCTTCAGTCTGAGCCATTCTGCCCATCCCCTCAGTCCACAGGCTTTTTATATAAATGACTGCAAGTTAGACTTGCAATATATTAACTGCTCTGCAGTAAGTGTCATGGGATGCTGAAGGATAACAGAGTACAATTAATATGTGACAGATTCATCAACCATCCTTACTGCAACATGGAAAGGGAGGAAGAAAAATTCAAAAACCTGAGAAATGAAGGAGTAAACTAGGTATGACTAAAAAAAATGTTACCTACATTTAGGCCGTTCTATGATTCTATGATTCTATGATTCTATGATTTGCTGAAGTTCTAAGTAGTGGTAGTTATCAATATTCTCGGATGATACCTCAGACTTAAAGTCCGAGTAATAACATTCCAGTCTAGATGTCTATGTCTAGCACTGACACAGCAGTGATTATTAATTATAATTCCAAGGGGATATTATAGCAGCCTTCCAGTACTTAAAGAGGGCTTACAGAAAAGAAGAGGAGGGACTCTTCATCAAGGAATGTAGGGATAGTACAAAGGGTAATGTTTTCAAACTGGATTAGGATAGATTTAGAGAAGACATAAGGAAGAAATTCTTTACTGTAACATTGATGAGGCACTGACGTAGGTTGCCCAGAGAAGCTGTGGATGCCCCCTCCCTGGGAGTGTTTAAGCCAGGCTGGATGGAGATTTTAGCAACCTGGTCTAGTGGGAGGTGTCCCTGCCCATGGCAGAGGGGTTGGAACTAGATGATCTTTAAGGTCCCTTTGAACCCAAACCATTCTATGATTCTGTAATTTACCTGCAATTGTGCTGGCAAGTCCCAGTCAGGGATTTGCAGTCGACTGAATGAAATGTTGTAAAAATATGCAGAAACTCTCCACCCCCAAACAACAAAACAATATCTGTTTTAAAGCATTTGGAATATAAGTATAAAAAATTTAGTAGTTTACTGATATAGAAGTACAAAAAATGACAACTTCTGAAAATTGTGGGATGACTGTGATACAAATAAGAGCTAAATACATAAATCTGTACATTTTTATTACGGTGTGGCATAATCTCCGCGTAAAAATCAAGAATAACAATGGTTTCAAATTTCAAAGTGATGCATTCCACACTACTGAAGTAAATGGAGAATATATTTACCTTAATTTGACCTTTTTCACAGGGTTCACTGCACACAGATCTGATGATATTATTTTTCTCTGACCATATTTCATCATCATCCATTTTCAGCTCACCGTTGTCCCAGCTGCCAACATTGATATAATCAAAGTAGTCCTTCCCCATTTTCTTAAAATTCATGATTTCATATCTTTGGAAACACAAAAGGGAAACGTAGCTGGATTGAGGAGAACCACATGAAATGTTTCAACATAAAGGAACACTATATGGTCAAAATCAATCTTCTTGAAAGAAAGAAGGCAAAATTTCAAGCATTATGGTTGCCCTTGAATCTTTGCCAGTATTTTTTTAATATCATAATCCTTATTTTCTCTTGTATTTTAAGTTGTTTTTTTCTATCATTATGAAAGTTCCCTGGACACTTGGAGGTTAACTGACTGAGATTTTGAGAGGTACTGTATCTGCTTAAGGAAAACAGTGAAATGAGCTAGACAGGATTCATCTTGCGCAACCTTCAGCATGAAGCCTGCATGAAACATAGGGAACCCTGGCTGTCCTAGGCTCCCTCTGTAGCAAACAGAGAAATCTAAACCTAAAATGATGCTCCTCAATGTCTGCTAATGCTTATTCACCTCCTGAGAGAGGAAGACTGAAGACTGCTAATCTCCTAAACCGAGGCAGAAGCAACCTAGGACCGTGGAATCAGAGGAAACTTCCCATGCTGTAAGACTGCAAGATGCAATTTGATGTGTTACCAAGAGAGGAATCGGACATCATTCTTGAGGCTCAGACTCCAGGACTCTGGGACTTGTTGTAGGCTTCAGGAACATCTTCTTATCAAGAGGCACCTTGTAGTCCAAGCATTTGAAGAATGAAGCTGAGACTTGCCTTTTGGGGGCCTTTTTTCTCTACAGCATTGCAGTATTAAATGCTCTTCTCTCCCATCCATACACCCCCCTTCATTTTTATATAATTCCTCACTGAATAGAACACATTTCATTCCTTGTACAGTATTGTATGGAAGAGAAGCAGTATTCATGCCTCAGGCTTAGGCTGCTTTTTGGTCAGATTGCCTTATTATCCTGAAACAGAAGTGTTAAGAGCAGAGCTGGAGCTGATCAGAATTTTATGGTTCATGTTCTTCATCCTCCTACTCTATTTTTATCTCCCACAAAGTCTTACAGAAAGTCTGTGAAGCTACGTAAGACTCACTAGCCTCCTCCTGATATGCTGAACACCAGGGCCACCTTTCTGCCTCACAGGACAGTTCTTTCAGCCCTTATTTGTAAGTCATGCTTGGAAAGCTGGGCAGCTTCTGAAGAAATGATGTCATGCATTTGTTGACCTCTTCCTTAGTGGATTTTGCAGTAATCTGACTAAGCAACATGAAATTCACTGATACAGACTGAGCAGATTCCCAGAATCACAGGTTTAGAAAACCTGACAGGTTAACAGATGAGAAGATAGTTTTTACCTGGCAGCAGGCACAAAATTAGTCCCCAAGGAAAAGCATATGGACAGGGTTGGATTAAGAGTGATATTGTCAGAATATGTTTTATGAAGTCCAATGTACACATTAGTAAAAATATCAGCTCAATATATCAATCTCTTAACTAGGATAACGAAGTGTCTCTCTTAAGATTTGAGGAAATACTTTTAAGACTGTCAAGTAGCAGCTATACTATATCTATTATCAATATTTTTCCATGCCGACATAAAGAAGTTCACAGTAGGACTATTTTATAATATGCTGCATTCATAGATCTTAGGATGCATTGCATCGGGAAACATAGTCACAACTGTCACAGTGGGAAAACTATGGCAAGGACTCAATGCCACCTCACACACAAGTCAAGATCAGGACTGCAAGCAACCTATGAAACAAAATTAAAGTAGAGGCTTATTGAATAGGGAATATAATAATATGCTTATCATGTCTTTCTTGAGTCTTTCCAAAAGAAGAAGAAATGAGCAATGATACAGCTAGGAAGAAAAAAATATGATATTTCTGGATTTTGGAATGACCTCAGCAAAACTGGAGATGTAAATGCCAGGCTGACACAAAAGAATTGAATCCAGATAACATGCCCAAACTTGAATAAACAAATTTTTATGCATGGTTATCAAGCAAGTTATTTTCTGAGATTCTCAGCCACAGTAACGGTCTGTTCAAAGATTAAGCAGACTAAGCAAAAAGTTGGCCTAGAAGCCACTGTGGGATTTTTATTTAGTATTGTCAGGACATTGTAACACTTCTCTGAGTATTGCTTTGTTAAAGCTGTCAATTCTTAGTTTCATGGGCAGATGAGCAAAGTACTGCCAATGCTTTACTAGACACAGGACCTAAACCAATTTTCCTTTCAGTAGTAGTTCCATGCATATGTCCCAAGGGGAATACTGGCAAGAAATCTAACAAATTAAAAAAACTATTGTCTCTATATGTGTTGTCTCTCTTCTCTGCAGAGACCGGCATTGGTGAACTGGTAGCAATAGTCAGACTCAGTAACTCGATTGCTATAGTAGAGGTTCATGAGTCACTGGTTCCCTGGAGCTTCCTTGAAATACCACAGGGACAGTTTGTCACTTTAGGATAGGAGAGACCAGATGGTACAACAGCAAATTTCCAGCAGTGCCCTAATCACAGTGCAAACCACTTGTTTCAAAACAAAAGTGCCATGAAGTTACTGAGAATCCATACTTTACTGGCAGCACAGCTGAAATATCAGCATCTTGGATTTTTTCTTCCTTATCTTTCCTTCTCAATTTCTTCTTTGTATTTTCAATAGTATTTACAGATAGTTGTTGTCTTCCTGAGAAATAATGGCTGTTCCTTCCACACTCATTTGCTTTTTTCAGGTCTTCTGTTTCACCTAAAACAAGCCCTCCACTAGACTATCTGCTTAAAGCTCAACATACACATAAAGGACTTTGGAATAGGGCCAGGATTCAAAGCATCTTGTGGGATTAATCATCTGTTGTATAATATCAAAACCCTTTTGCTATACATCAAATATCTGAGCTATCTGGGTCAGAAAGGCTTTTTATGTTCTGCTGCTTAACACCACCACCACAGTACAGCTGCAAGGATTTAAATTTCCATTTTACAGAGTGAAGATGCAGCTATCAATGCAAACAAACAGGGGCGATGAGTTGTTCCAGTATGACTTCACCATGTCCCAGCTGTTACAAATAGTGTTTGACAGTGATTAAAAGACTACAAACTACTCAAAATCTGGGTGTTAGAGGTGGCACTTCCTATAAAGCCTTTTTTTTTCATGAAAAAGTAAATTTTGATTCAGTTGGTTAATTTAGGCACATAGACTGGATTTAATGATGTGACTATTCTAGAAGAAGGAACAAAGAACTGTGTTTCAAAAGTAAACAGACTCTGGGATCGTTTTTAATTTGAGTAGACAGAACACTACTGTATCTCACTAAAGTCCAGTGAGAATTCCTTGAAGTCATGCTACCCTGAATTTCACCATCAGCAGTGTCCCCATTCTCTTCAGTGAAAAGTAATGTCCTACTGCGACTGAGCAAATGACTGCAGATGATATAATTCCTTCATCATCTTTCTTAGAATTGAATTTTAAAAGATCCAAGACATTAAATTAAATTCCTTGCAACAAATGGAATTAAATCATTACTGTTAAGTATGCCAAGATGAGGAAAAGGTAAAGCTGAAGGTGTGTAATATGTAGATTCTGCCATTGCTATTGTCATTGTTTCTTTGTGGCAGTCTTCAGTCTCTTGGCAAGTTGAGTAAAACAGATGGAAATAAGCTAGAATGCATTTCACTGCATCTGAGCACCATTAAAACCAAAAGGGAATCCTTTAACAGAAGTTTGGGAGAAGTCTTTTAAAAATTATTTGGTCAGAAAAAGACTGAGCACTTTTCTTCAGAATTCAGTTATTTGTAAAAAGAGAAATACTTAGAGGAAGACAGCCTTGCTCACCAAAACCAGGCTGAAAATAATTTTTGAATAAGTGGATAAAAATCAGTTCTGAAATTGCAGAAATTTTTGGCAATGTCAAAATTTTTGGATCAATGTATTTACCTTTTCCTACCTATGTCTACTACGAAGTTAAAGCTTTCCTTTCAGTTCACATTGATGGGAAAAAAAAAAATTTAAATGAGTGTACAGGATGAACAATTTTCCTTCTAGATATTTGTTTATATGGTGCCATCGCAAAGATGGTTAAAAACTTCAAAATAATGTAAACAGAAAGGGCTGCATCAGTCAAACTGGAGCAAAAGCAGTGAATGAGGCAGGAATCTACCCAGTGATATATAGGGGAAAAAATATACTTTGAATATCACACTTGCTGTTCTGAGAGTTCAGTAGGCAGAAATCCAGAAAAAAACTTCATTACTCTTTCTAATGTGCATTTCTATGGATACTGAACATATGTAGTAGAAAAAGAAAAACTTGTTTTAGATTTCATAGATGTACGTATGTAAGTTGTAAGTTGTCAGCGAAAGAGGCTTTGTTTAAAAATTCAATTTGCCTTACAACAGCACCGTATGGATTAATAGCTCAGTTAGTTAAGCAAATGGAAAGGCTTCCATGGAAGCAGATTTTTAATAATTCTGATGGAAAAAAAATCCCAGACAAATCAATACTATATTTCTGATATTGCTTTACATTTTACAGATAAAAATGCAAATTAATGAAGGCAGATTGTATGCCTGAAAGTTCACATCTTTAACATTAATGCACATTAAAAAAAAAAAAAAAAGAAAGTTATTCTGGAAAACAGGCACAGAAAATCAGAAAATGTGAAAATAAAAGTATAAGATCTTAGCTCTGGCATCAGGTCTGCATGGACCTACTATGTACAGTTAACATGTCTGGTATTAAACATTTTGACAAATGCCAACATTACCGTCCTGGTGAGTCTCCATTCTCGTCAAACAAGATCATGTCCCCAGAGACCCCGGTAAAGTTAGTCTTCATGAGGGATTCCAGGAGTTTCCGACCATCTATGGGCTTCATGGCGTCACAGAGGCCCACGTAGCCTGGGCACAGTGACATCTGCATGTTGTGGAGGCCGTACGCCATCGAGTATATTGCATTGATTACAAAGCCCATCTTGGAGTCCTGAACGTGCTGCGTCCTCAGAGTCATCTGGCCTGCCAGGGAGCATTGTAAAGCGAGTGGTTAGTGCACGGGACTGAAACACAATCAGCTCTTCAGACATCTAGTGGGTTGGTTATTAATGGTGGGAAGTCTTTTTATGTGTTTGAAACAGCTCATAGCACATGCTCTTACTGGTACACACACTGACCACATTAAAAAAAGAAAAAGAAAGAAAAAAGAATAAGAGAAGAGGATGCCCTTAAATATTTTATTATTCAGCTGATGCCTTTCTCTGTGCAGCTCCACACATCACATACATTGATTTTGAACTACTCTTCCATGTGTTTTTAAAGCATGCGCCATTAACAGTTATATAATGTTTTGGGGAATCCAAGAACTTCTCCATGCCTGCAGAAATCTCTCAAAATCCTCAGAAATCTTTAGCTGAGGTGTAAATGCTAACATAGGATCTATTGTGTAGTAACCTTATAGACAACAGGTTTTTTTCAGAGACATCCTGCATCCTGTGCAAACAGACCGACTCCTTTACCAAAAGTTCCTGCACTAATAACTCTCCTACTTCTGCCTCTGGCTCCTCTCTATTTATAATGGGAGGACAGCGATGCAATGCAGATGAGTGCAATAAAATGTCTGCAAAGGGTTTGATGATGTGGGTAAGGGAATGACTGTTTGGCTGGAATAGGTTAACCTTGCTTTGTTTAGCTTTTAAAACATAACATCTCGATTTATATATTCTATTTAAGCTTCTGTGAAATGCACAATAAAAATTCATTCAGTAGCACTCCGAAGGCCTCTTTTTTTTTTCATATATAGCCCAGTGATACTAATGACACAGATTCACTCTGTTGGCAGCACCAGCCCAGCTAAAGAAGAGTAAGCTGGAGGTTTTCTGCCTCATACGTCACCAGCAAAGCTGCCAGCCGCACTCCACCACCAGGTTTTTAATACTGGGGAAGTGAAAAGAGTCAGAGATAAAGCAACTGCATCAATACTGCTGGGAATTTGTCAGACACCTGGAAAGATTTGGCTCTGGAGGGAAGACAAACAAAGACCTCTACTGGAACATTTGTTCTCCTTTTATCAGGCAAGCAGCAATCCACAGGAGCTGGTGAGTCCTGTGTGTGGGCAGCCAGGAGCAAAGGGAATGCAAATAACCCTCTCTGTCCCCTCTGTGAGTAGCTGCCTCCCATAGAGGCAGTGGCAGGTGGCAGGGATGGAGCTTACACCTGCTCATCTAAGCTGCATAATGTGAGAAGAGATTTATGTCATGAAAGACTGATGCACAGACAATATTTTTCTTGAAAGAAATATAGAAAATATAAAATAGAAATGCAGAAATAGAAAACTAGTATATGACTCTAAGGGTAGAACTCATCTAGTTTAACAACATCCATGCAGAAGACAGGCACCTAGTCCAATGTCCAGGCACCTTTGGTGGAGATGAGTAAGAGTCTCTAGTTGGTGATTGATCCCATTATAAAATAGGTGCACCTACCAGCTTACCTTTTCAGACGTGAAAAAGGACATCACCACACAGTTCTAATAACTAAAACATTTTGGAATACTGAAAACATGAGGAAGGGTAGCAAAGATATATAGTTCAAACTGAAAATCATTTTATAGAGGTCAATAAGTGAATGAGGGGCCTGAGAGATCCTTTTTTCCCTTTTGTTTTGTGCAGGAGCTGGCACTCCCAGTTCTTCAGGAACAGTGATTAACATTTTTGGATAGTTAAGTGATATGAGCTTGAAATATCTGGTAATAGAAAAAAACCTTGGAAACAACACACAGTGTTGTTCATTTGTTCTGTTCTATCAAGGTATTGCTTTTTCCTAATTAAAAATAATAGGCATAAAATGTGTAACAGTGGAGTACATGTAAACCCCATTTTAATTGAAATTAAGTGGAAAATTGAACAAGCGTTTTACATTGCAACACACAAAACATGGTTTAACCAATTATTCATCCTCAAAATTAACAGCTCACAAGCCGTGCAGTTAATTATAGTAGCCATTAGAAAGAATCAGATTTGCATCTGCAATAGTATTTATTATGAAACGGTATTTCAGCTGCTTTATTGTATATGATTGCCTAAAAATATAATAACTCAATTCTTACAGGAACAGTCTCCACCAGGCTTTGTGCTTCAATTTTATAGAATTATTATTCTGACTTCAAACACTGAACATCATTCAGTTCACCTGATGATTTGTAATGAGGCTGCTTTGCTCTTCATAGAAGCTGCTGGCAAGTGTCATGGAGTTGCGAGGCAATTTTAATATAGCAGCTGGAGAAAACCTTTCCCTGAGATTTTAACTCCCTCACTTTTCTATAGAGGGGCAAATCCAATCTGCCAAGTCTGACTGTTGGTTTACAGTACCCCAAGACTCTGTAGTTAAGGGGAACATCTCATAAACTGATACAAAAGAAAATTTTTGTTCTTTAATATACCACAATATGCTCTTAAAAAATGCCAGTCTTTAAAAAATTACTTAAGCCTGAAAGTGATTTGAAAGTGATTTTCAACCCATTTCACAAAGTGCTCAGGCATGTCAGACCTGAAGCATATAAGTAACCCTATATATGTCAATGATATTTTTAAGGGAAGATTGAACGCACTAGGTTAAAGGTAGTCAGGATAAAATAAAAATAAATACAAATATTATAAGGCTATCTCTGCAAGAAATATGATTTAGTGAACATTGTTCACTTAGGTGTTAGTGCCTATTTTTCTTCCTGGAACTTGAATACACATTCTTAGATTGATCCGTGAGTCTTGTCTTCAGTCAAGAACATTTTCTGGCACAAGGTCATCATGAGTTGGAGGGATATATTCTCATATGATAAAAATTTGCAAAGATGGAAATAAAAATGTCTTGCTTCAATGCAGTATTATTCCCAGGAGCTGCAGACAGCCGGAGTCAGAGGTACAGAGGTGAAAATGTGTGTGAGCCAGGTACAAAGCTTCATTTCCTAGGTCTCCAGTTGATTTTTATTGCATTTTTGACAAGCTTAAGTACATTTTTGGGGGTAGGACTGAGCAATTCTTTTCAGGATGTAGCTCATTTTCCCACAAACATTTTTTTCTGGAGTAATAGCAACCTATTTATGAATCTGTGCTGAATTTGGTATTTATGTCCAAATGATTATACAAAGTAATCTGCACTGCAGTACCTCAGAACCAATAAATATTAGCACTGCATCATGATAATCACTGCAGAACTAAAAAAATCTGCCTCCTGCAATTAAGATGTACAAGGTAATGGAAAAATGTGGGGTGAATCAAATCCTACCTAATGAGGAAAGTGGGACAGTACCTGCAATCACAAGTGATGGAAATCTCTGAGAATTGAGGGCATCTCAGCTCTTAGAGCATGTGTACAGATTCTTCAATTCCGTTCTGATTATCCCCTTACCTTTCTTGGCCAAGTAATTTTGATGAGTAAATAAGAGCTTATTTTCCAAGCTGTGAGATATGAAGCAGTTCCAGATTTGAAATCACGTAGCCATTTCTGTCTACAAATTATTACATAGGCCAATCCTGTCCCTTCTTTGGCAAATGAAATAGCCCATCTAACCTTCATTTTCCTATCTACTAAAATTTCCTTTCTACCACTTTTTATCTACTGTCTTTCTTTAGACTAAATATTCCTGAAGAAGAGGACTACTTCTGATTGTCTTCTTGGTTTTCCTCTACTTAATGCAATGGGTTTGTTATTGGCTGGAGATCTCAGGTGTTATTATGCTATCTCTGAACTGAAAGCAAAATGATCCTGTATTTCATGGGAAATACAAGTATGTGAATATTTATTCTATAGACCATTTAGTAATCTATATATACAGGATTCAGGTAAGCCTTTGCAAAATGGTTAAATGCATTAAATATTGGCTGAGGAATTCACTGATATTAGAGTAGATGGCTAATACCCATGCTTTTTCCTGCATAAATATGTATGCTGTACCTCTGGATTGCATCTGGATGGCAGGGAGGTTGGATTAGATCATCTCTAAGGTCCCTTCCAACCTAAGCCATTCTGTGATTCTGTGATTCATCTGTATGTTCACAGCTTTACCATACCAAAGGCAAAGACCAGTTTGAGAATGGTATAAACTCAGAGCATCGTAACCTGCACCTTTTCCTCCCTCACTGCTGGGAGTGACATGGTTTTGGACACTCCAGCAATATGACAGCAGAGGATAAATATGGGCTGTGCAGGACGATCACACACAGCTCTGCTCAGCAGCACCTAGTGAAATAAGGCCCGAGGCCATGCGAAGAGCAAGCTCAGGTATGTACTCACCACAGTTGTGGAGCTTGAGCTGAGGCAGTGTCTTAGTTCGAGCTAAACAGAACCAATTATATTCAGTGATTTTACCTTTCAGCTCAGTCTCCTCTGAGAGACTGCACTTTCTGAAGTCAGCAGCATGTTTTTGCAGACAGTGCCTGCTAATAGAATGGATAATGCTGGGTGTTTACAGTTATTGCCTAGGATCTGTATGCAGAAAGGCTCTTGCTTATACTTATTCCTACAGTGGCCAAGGTCATTGTGCCACGCTGGGGGGGCCGGGAAGTAAAAGGGGTCACAAGGAAGTAAAAGGTTGCACCTCCGGTGAGGAACAGACAGGACAGGTGACCAACAAGAGTATTCCACTCGATATACGTAACATTTAATATAAAACTGAGGAATCATGAGGATTAAGATCTCTTCTTCAATAGTCTGTGTCTAAGGAGCACTCCATCCAGTCTTTTGCCTTTGATTCCAATCTTGAGTTTCCAAATTCAGCTCCTGTGTCCAGTTCCCCTCTGCCACTGAGCCTGGGGCTTCTCTGGCGCCACTTGCCCTGCAGCATCAATGGAAATTGATATCGAGGTGAGGGAGCTGGGTTTGATATCAGTTTTGTGTATGTATGTATATAGTTAATGATTCTTTTAATTATTGGTTTACTGTTAGCTCAGTGGTTTGAGCAGTGGTGCTGACAACAATGACCAACACCGAGGTCTCGGGTTCAATTCCCGCTTGGTCCCCATGTGTTGCCTGGTCTAGTTGAGAGGTGCCGTCCCTGCCCACAACGGGGAGGTTGGACCAGATGATCTCTAAGGTCCCTTCCAGCCTAGGCCATTCTATGATTCTATAAAGCTGTTTAGTTTTCTTTTACAATCCATAAGTCTCTCTGCCTCACTCCCTTTCCCTTCCTGCTTGGTGAGGGAGAAGAGTTAGGAGCATTTGTCAGCGTTCAGTGGCTGACCCAGCCCTAACCCTGGGCAGGCAGCCCGTTAGCAAGATCCTGGGGAGCTGTGCAAGGACGGCCCGCAAGCAGCCTTGAACCCTGCAGAACAACTGCAGAGACTGCCCAGCCCTGGGCTCCTCGGCCAAATTTGCTCTTTTCCATTGTCACTTCTCCAAAATGCAAACGTGTTGCTGACGGAAAAAGAAACACGTCCTTCCACCGAGAAAAGCGATTCCAACTGGCAGCGGCTTATTTCTTTGGATCTATTTAAAAGCAATTTGGAGTGCTGGTGGGCACCGATTCAAGAAAACACTTACCGGGAGCTGGGCAGCCCCGGTGCGAGGGAGCCGGGCCGGTTCTCGGCGGGGCCGGGGCCGGGGAGGTGGCTCCACCTGGCGGGGACGGCACCGGAGCTGCCGCCGGAGACCGGGGGAAAGAACCTTCCCGAGACCCACGTCCCGCCCCGCATACGGAAAAACCAAATCTGGCTCTTGCAGGAAGCTATGAAATTTTACTGTTGTTTCCAGTATTTTTCATGCAAACAAGCAGAAAACATTCTTCGATGAGATTCATTATTCCACTGGTTTTTTATTTTGTTTTGTTTTTGATGTAAAAGCTGTCATTCCTATATTTTCCCACACTTTTTACCCTCAAGGGAAATGAAATACAATTTTTTTGTGTTTGCCAGCTGGTGACATTACAAAGCCTCATCAAGCAGGGATGGTAAAGAGTGAAAAATTGCCGTAGTTCAATATATATGTCTTCTGCTTTCTAACTTTTCCAAAGCTGGGAATATTTTGAATGTGGGGTTGTTTAGCCTGGAGAATGGACTGTTTAGCCTGGAGAAAAGGAGGCTGAGGGGAGACATTATTGTTCTCTACACCTACCATAAAGGTGGTTGTAGAGATGTGGGGATCAGTCTGTAATAGGACAAGAGGGAACGGGTTCAAGTTGCACCAGGGGAAGTTTAGATTGGATATTGGAAGAATTTCTTTATTGAAAGGGTTATCAGGCATTGGAATGGGTTGCCCAGGGCAGTGGTGGAGTCCTTCTCCTTGAAGATATTTAAGAGTGGGTAGACATAGTACTTAGGGTAATAGCTGAGTCTGAGACTTGTCAGTGTTAACTTAATGGTTGGACTTGGTGATCTTAAAGGTCTTTTCCAATCTGAGCAATTCTGTGACTCTGTGGATTTTAAAGGATGGAGAAAGGTTAAAAGAGTGAAAATACTGTACATTCTAGGCAGCACCCTTATTACTTCATTCTCTGAGGAGAAATAAAGAATCAAATATGAGACAGAATATTGGAGAATATTTTCTTCTGAAGTGTAGAGGTGTTTTGTTTTCTATGTAATGAGTTTAATGTTGCAATAATGGGAAATTGGTAGTATTTCTCTTTTTTTAATTTCCTTTAAAATTTCTCAAAGATCAAAAAGTCGTTTGTACTGGAATTCTAGGGGACAACCCAGAGGAAAGCAGAAATATAACCTACAGACTCCATCTCATAATATTTTCCCATCACTAATTCACAAATTAGTTTCTCTATAGTTTCTTTATATATGTCATTAAAGACTTAATTGATTCTTTGTGACAATCTTTGTTTTGAAGGACAAGAGGCTGACAGCAATGAGTTCTAGTTTTGCTAGCAAATATATCCCACATTCACTTTCTGCTGGCAGTACTTGAAGTTCAAGACCATCAGGAAACTTTATTTTTCCTTTTTTTTTTTCTTTTACCTTTTATCTAAAAAAAAAAGTTAGGACAACTGGGTAATCTTTGCAACAAAGACGTGATAGTGCCTGTCTGCTGCAGAATATGATGTGTGACTTAGGTCTGTCATGAGGTTGTGCTGTCACAGTTGTGCTCCTTGGGAGCACTTCAGCAACTTCCCCTGGATCTCTCTGGTCTGGATGGTGTGCCACCAGGTTGGTCATCCCAGCAACGTGTGTCTCTTCAGTGAAGAAATGAGTCGTGTCTTATAAAACAAAGCCTGTCTATATGATCCAGGATAAAGGAGAATGTTCATATCTAATTTAATTATCACTGTTTAAAGATACAAAAAAAGACTTATTCTGGAACCTTTTCCTAAAATGTGTCATGAGAGATTTCTGTTAAAGCAATGTGAAAAAAGAAAGTAACTTTCAGTTCACTCTTATTTATAAGGTTCCAGATGTATTTTTCTGCTAAAAATCCAGTATAATTATTTATTTATTTATTCATTCTCCTAATTTGATTTCTTACAAGATCTTACACTGAAGAACAGAGATATTTCCTGTTCTATGAGAAGCTTCATGTAGTTCAAATATCCCTTTCCATTCAAAATGAGTAGAAAAACTCAAGATTGGATTTTATCTTTTTCAAAAAGGAAGTTCTGAGAAAAAAAAAAACAGAGAGAGATTTAGCATCACTGGAAAATGTCATTTTGATGCTGAGACAAAAATCAGCATAACAATGAAATAATGTAAAAGAAAATTATAGACTCGAAACAAAACACTTTAGTGTTACTGAAATAAGAAAACAAAAAATAACTCATTTCACTGCTTTTCTTTCAAAGTATGTCACCAAAGCAACATGATGCTATGGAACATTTCTCAAATTTGACAAGCAAATATCTTCCAGTACAATCCACTTGCCAAATGTTTTGACCAGTTCTGACTTCCGCTCTTCACAACTGAAAGACAGCACTAGCCCTGTTACATGTTGTGTGATGATTATTGCTAAAATATTATGTTTGAGAATGACTGAGGGATGAAATTGAGTGTCCTAAAACACAGAGCAGGACTTTCAAAAGTCAAAACACAGAGAAGACTTTCAAAAGATTTTTTCCAAGGGCTTAGTTGACTTCGGTGTTTTACATCTTTTTACATCTACGTGAGCAAGGCATGTTCAGAGCTCTCAGAAATTTCCCTAGAGGTTGACCTGCATCATTGGGTGCCTACAAACCATTGGAAGTCTGACTTCTATTCTCAAACTCAGTAAAAATCAACAAAAAGAGTAATAGTGACAGGAAGTCCTAAGAGAAGGTAAGTAAATAGATGTCTATTTCTTCACACCATTTTTGTAACAACATTACTATCCTTTTGCCATCTACAGATTTAAATTTCTTTGGTCATAAATTACAGTGAAACACAACTGTTACAGAAGCAAAAGCACATTAAATGCTTGCATAAAACTTTCCGTACTTACAAACGTGCTTATATGAAGTAACGTGCTTATATAGGAAGTTGAACTACTGGGAGAAAAGAATAACGGGAGCTACTCCACACATCTGATATGAAGTGTGTATTATCTGAATATATTTAATAAAAGTTTACTTTTATTCTTAAGGCTAGAGATGTGGTCCGTCTGTACAATGGTATTAATCTCTTCCAGATAGCTTTCAAGGCTCTCCTGAAAAGGAATTATAATATAAAGAATAAAACCACAGAAGCATGGTACATTATCAAGTATATTTAATGTATGAATGAAGGAAGGCAGGGAGCATGAAGTGAAGGAGAAACAGATGCAGCTTTGCATTCAGATTTTGTAGGTTTTTGTTGAATTCCATAACAGCAGCGAGAAGGCTGCAGTTATTCAAAGGTTTGTGTTACTGCCGTGTTAAAATCAGGATCTATGCATATCAAAAATATTTCAGATAGGTATAGCAGAGCATATAGCACCTCTTAGTGCCACACTGCTTCTTTCTCTAAGTGAGTAAAAAAAAAAATAGTGACACGTCTGTGTAGGTTCCTGGCTGAGATTTTATCAGGCTTCTAGAAAATTCAGATTTGGATCTATGCCTTACAGCTGATTTGCCTTTGAAAATTTCTGGACCTGACCCAGCATCACTGTACAAGTAGTGCTAAACTGTGTTCGAGCTCCACATCTGAAATGTGGGCCACAAAAATGAGGGTTGGACCATCCCTCAGCTTGCCAGGGCCCAGGCATGAGACATAATATATCAAATATCAAGCTGAGTGACAGGCAGGTTATATTTAGGAGAATTAAAATGCCCTTTAATTCACTATTTAAAAAATAAAAATGATTTTTTTCTTAATTTGTTTTGTTTTCATTGCAATATAAAAATGAAAATGTAGGCATACTAATCTGGGGGAATATGAGGTTTAAATGTGATGCATACCTTAAAATATGAAAAATACGCTTTGGTTCTGATAGCACCTTTTTTTTTTGGCTGGATTCTTGTTCAGCCAGCTTTGGCATTCGAGCTTACTTTTAACGAACAGATTATTAGCATGTTGCAGTGCAAAGACTAGACACTCATGTTTTATCTCTTAGTTCTGTCTGGAAACCCAAAAGAGCCATTTGTTAAACCAAATTCTTGTGCAGCTAAAACTGTGGGTCCTTTTGACTTCATTAAAAGCAGCTGGAGCTGGTTGAGATTCAGCAAACAGGTAGATAATTCTCTGCATTTACATTTTATGTGTCCTTCTCTACCTTGAGCTGCAAAACTTTTCTCATGTTTAACCCAAATTTCCCTAATCTCCCTTGCTGCAAATAAACTTTTTTACTCTTAATCCTGTTGGCAATATTT
Organism: Apaloderma vittatum; assembly: GCF_000703405.1. NCBI lineage: Eukaryota > Metazoa > Chordata > Aves > Trogoniformes > Trogonidae > Apaloderma > Apaloderma vittatum. The sequence continues at coordinate 62,579 of NW_009724540.1, read as the reverse complement.
TGGTCATCCATCTAGGTCAATATTGGCACCCTTGGAAAAAGTGTTTTTATCTCAGAGAAGGCACATGGTTAAATCATTAATGGATTATTTGGATTTCTTCATCCTGCTAAGACCCCTTCAAAATGCTGCTCACTCTCCCCGTTCATCATTTTGAGTATGTTCTGCCCTATAAACCTTGTCACTGGCTCCTTGCTCCCAAGCATGTCAGACAAAAGCACTTTGTGCACTTTCAGTGCCCTCTGTGCCCTGGCTGTGGTTGATCTTTGTGCTTACCCAGCCTCCATCGTTTCACTTTCTGTTTTCTCTCCCTCACTTCTTTGAAACATAGTACTTAACGTCAGGACCCTGCTGTAAATACCTACACATGTGCCCCCTCACCTTCTGTCAAATTCTTGTTTCTGTTGTTCCTTCACATGAAAATACCATTTTTTTCTGAAGTCTGTAACCTCTGCCAGTCAAACTAACATGTTGCATTGCTTCATCGACATCAGCCTCTATTTATTTGCTCTTTCTTGTCTTACACTAAGATCACAGATACTTGAGATATGTATTCTGCTCTTGCTCTGTGTTTAGGTAACACCTTAAAAACGCAATTCCATCCATGTCTCTGCCTTTTACATAGCATGAGAAGAAATTGGGTCACTTAGCAGCAGAGGTAAAGGAATTCATTTAACAGACTGGTAAATGTAATAAATATGTTTCTGTATATTTATGCTTTGAAGACTTGACTTTTTCCACCACAGAATCATAGAATAGCTTTGTCTGGAAAAGACCTATAAGATCACTGAGTCTGAGCATTGGCCCAGCCCTACCAAGTCATGAGCTAAACCATGTCCCTGAGCACAACATCTTTAAACATCTTCAGGGATATTCACTCAACTACCTCCCTGGGCAGTCTGCTCCAGTGCCTCAATGCCAGTTGAGCCAGAGTTTGACAACATACTTTGCTTGTGTTAGGTTTTGTTTCTGCTCTGTAATAAGACACATTTGGGAAACATCCTCACTAGGAAGAAAAGGGAGAGAGTTGTCTGTAAGAAAGCAAGAATATACACACCTAGTCTTCAAAGGTCCAAAGACAATCAATACCAGAGGATTGGATTAGCCTTTTATGACCTGAAGATGGCTGTTGAGTGAATTTACTCATCTGAATCAACTTGCACACCTATTTTACAAACTTTACTGAATTGTGGCCTTAGATAATAAAAGAATATCTGGCAGAGGCCAGAAGGGAAGCCGGATGAAATACATGCAAAATCCCTGGTGTCCAGAGGCCATTGCATGTCTCCTTTCAAGGATGGATTTTAAATTCTTTGCTCTGACTTTTGGTGTTAGGAGGTGGCTTGCAGCAGCTCTCCTGTGACATGGAACTGATTATACTGAAAATCAAGTCAGATAAGTCTGCAAACTTCTCACTACATTCTGTAGTGCTCCATCTGGGCAGAAAATCAATGTACTTAGCAATAGCAGTGATGCTCATTTGGATTAAGTAAGTGTGTTCAAATCTGCAAATGAAAAAGTGGGCTTGTTGCTAAAATTTGCATTTCAGTGTCAGCTATGTTCATGTGAAGGGTCAGAGACTTTAGTACCTGATAGAAAAGAATGAAGAAAAAAATACTTTGAATTGGTTTTTTTTTGCTTTCTCTGTATTTGCTCTATTTTACAGTTATATAATTCATATCTTACTAAATCATGTCTTCATTTCATAATAATACCTGCTTGACACTGTTTGTGGGTAGGTTATATTAAAAAAAATTTAAAAATCCTTACAAGCCACTGTAGCTGACTTCACTGACTTATGACTTCATGTATTTTCTGTAATGAAGGTAAATGTAGCCTACCATTTCACTACATAAGGATCAGCAAAGCAAATATGAAACTTTAAGCAACTATATTCATACCTTGGACATAGGTGAAGTCAATTTTCTAATTTCAGCCTTATCTCCTTGCACTTATTTTCTTGCTGTTTAAATGAGTTATTTATACTGTTAATCATAATTTATTTTTTCATTATATTGAAACCAGGTTGTGGAGAATAGCTAATTTCTTTCCACTAAAGTAATGATTATCACTTTCTATACTGAAACATTTATTTAATAATGACCTCATCTATCAACACTAAATAGCCTCGTGTATATATTTTTATCATTATTCCAAGAAGTAAAGAATGGCCTGGTTTTCGGTTTCCATCATTTCTCAATAAGCTCAATTTCTTTGATTGGAATCCTGAGAAACACCTTTAGAGTCTCTGTTTGTCTGGGTTTTTTTTATGCAGCTGCTGTAGTATGTACTCATTTAGATAAACTAAAGGGCAGAGTCCTGTTTTCTTTTCAGGATAAATCTGAAGCAGCACTAATGTATTCATCATCATGCATAAACTGTCAAGATAGTTTATGAAATGCTTGGGACCATCGACAGCAAATGTCATCTTTACAATTGTGGAGTCTGAACTGAGGGAATTTAACACTCAGAACTTTGAGTGCTTGAAGTTAAGAAACCAAATACAAATGTGAGAATCAATATAAAGATAAGATTTTCAAAGTCCTGTGGAAGATAGGAAATGAAGTAGAAACAAAAACTATATATCAGTCTCAAAAAATCATGTTAATTTTGAGATTAAATTCCTAACACCAAAATCTTGCTTCCTGCAATTCTCAGAGAATACCTTTGTGTTTTTCCTTCTGGTAAATCTACAAACTTGTCTAACTTCGGTATTTCTTTATCATACACCCTTGTCTAATTTGGGGGCTACTATGAGAAAAACAGCATGTGTTTCCTAGCATTTATGACACAACAAAATGGTCAGTAAGTAAATCTGTATGTCATCTTTCTGGCTAAACTTTGAATTTTCTTTACATGAACTTTGACAGATGGTCTAAATCAATATCAGAACTATAAAACTGAGTAACGTGGTGTCTAACAACTTCCTGTGTGAAAATTCTGATTAAATGGGCAGTTTTAATAGATTGCTGTGCATATTGCTGTTAATATGGGGGACTCCATATCTAAATTAACATTTTCTGCCCTGCAGCAACAAGAAGAAATTAAAACTATTATAATCTGTTTTTCATTCTTTTATTATAGTCATCATGGCCTAGCACTGAATGTGACAATAAAGATGAAGAAAAACTAATTAGACCAATCTATTTGGGAAATTAGTCCTTTTCTCTCTTTATGACTTGCAAATCAGCAGGTGTGATCCTTGCACATTTCTTTGTGTGTTTGACATTCCTAGGCTTTAGGAACCTGTCTGAGCTGTGGCTCGTTCAGGATCTCTTTGTGGGAAACCTTGCTGTTCAAACCGAGCTATTCAAGCTTTATGATTGTTTCATATCCATGACTGGGTGACTTCCTGTCTAAAATAACATCTCCCCACACCCCTAAGATATTTTTTTGTGATGGTGAGATGTATTTCAATCACTATAAAAGACTCTGTAGGTACCTACATTTCACAGTTCCTGATCTTTCATATAAACCAGAAGTTAGATTCTCAGCACTGGTAAAAAGTAAGCAAAAAAATAATCCAGAAAAAATCATGTTGAAATGTCATTGCTAACAGAGCAGAGTGAGAGAAAGCAGGTCTTTATTAGCCTGTATCCAGCCATGCCCACTGTACTGACATGGCAGGAAAGAGATCTACATTATCATGGGAAAATCAATAAAGTTTACTGCTCAATATGCAGTACCTGTCAATAGTGCAAAGAAAACCTGTGTCAGGCTGTGTTCGAAGGGCAGCAGAAGAAAAATAATAGAGAAAAGTCAGCTGAATGTTGAAGGTGTGAACTGAGATGTCAGGATTCCTGGGTTTGATTTCCACCACAATCTTCTCTGAGACCTTGTCCAAATCAAAAGAAAAACTTATGACTGTTAAGTGGGACTTAGGTCAGGGTTCATACTGTGTAAATCTAAGATGTTGATCCTTACAGCCATTTCTTGGTCTCATGGGAGTGTGGAAGATATTGACCTTCTTAGGAAGGAAGATCCCGTGGGGCTTAAAGCTGAGGTTGGACTAATGCCCGACACAGCACCGTTATCTTAGTACTGCTTGGCAGCTCATGAAATAAAGAGTAATTAAAAGAAGTAATTTAAAAAAATACAGAAAAATGCATCACAACTTTCTGGGGAAAAAAAAAAAAATTGCCACAGTTTTGCAAAAACGGCAAAATGTTGTGGCAGTTTTTGCTAAAATCAGTGCAATTTAATGAAAATGATCAGCTCAAAATGGCATTTCCTGAAATGACTCATGGCTGAAAGAAAACCTAATGAAATGTTTCAAACCAGCTAGTCTTCTATCTGAAGTGTACAAATAATCGTCGTTACCATATGGACTTCAGATAACTTTGAGCATATTAACTCTCTCATTGCTTCTCTGTGTTAAGGCAATACGATGAGCCCTCTTTCAGAAAGAGAAGCATTGAATTTCACGTTACAACGTTTTTTGAAGTGTTTAGATGCTATGGAGGTAGAGTAGCATCAAGTTTTTCAAATACAGAGAGAAGTTAGGCACTATTTGTTTCCTTGGAGATCTGAATACTTTTAAAATTGTAGTTGTCATCATTTTGCAAAGAGCAAGGACTGCAGTTCCAGCCTCTTTACTTCTACCAGTCCAGGCTGTACCAGTCCAACATGAGCTATTTACACCATAACTTCAGTCACTCTGGTTTATACAGTGGAAGTAATAAATTCACTTACTTGTGCAAGTCTTGTTGTATTTGGGGTTCTCTTGAGGAAACCCTTCCAAGCGGCACTGGAACCTGTGCTGCCAGAATTCCTGAAACCACGGATTTCGATGATTGGTTTCTGGCCGAAGCTGTAGGTAGTAATCATCAAACCATTTCACGTCAGGAGACTGGAGCTTGATCGTTATTCCACCGACAGCTTCCCGCTGATACCCTTCTGTCACATCATACCTGTCTGCCCAGCCATCACTGAGGGAATAAATGAAAGAGACGACATTAACCATTCAAATGAATAAGAAAAGAGCTTTCTTAAAAATAAAACTTGGAGCCTAAGAGCACACACCCACATCTGTGATTCTGAGAGGAGTTTAGTAAAGCACCTGTAATACTGCTAGTAAAATAATTCAAATTACATTTACTTGTTATTGGAATCTTGTACTTAGATGATATGTTCTTCATCTTCCACTTCAGGTAACTGAAACAACATTAAAAGGTACAGATTTTGAAATCTGCCATGTGTACGCATATCTCTGTGTCATGCTGAACTTCACTGACTTCTGAGGAGAAAAAAATCTCAGATTCGATGTTTTACTAACACTGATTTGCCACTACTCTTACCTGAGAGGAGGTGACTTGGAGACAGGACCCCTTATAGTGCAAAGGACAGGACTATGTTGCTGGCCACACCTGTACTGCACAATAGAGCATGACACAAAGAGCCAGAAGCAGATTTTGAATGGGCTGACACTGCTCCAGCAGAAATACCAGCTCAGGGCTCAGATGCTTGGTATGGCAGACAGTATGGCATTGCATCTGAAACAATAAATCAGCTCTGCAGACATGACTAATGAAGCTGGGCAGATCATCATGCAGATCCATGTGTTGCTCCTCTTCCTTGCTTGCTCGGGGCTGGAACATCATGGAGCTGTGTGACACTGTACTGCACACAGATTATTAATCTACTTCTTTTACCCTTTCTGCTTGCAGTACTCTGACAAGAAATAGCTAGAAGTGACTGAAAATTCAAATCAAACAAAATATCAAACTTCTCTGGGTAATTCCCGTCTCCCTTCTTTCACAGGGGATTTTCTAGGAAATAGTGACATTTATAAACTTTCACTCAACTCCACTGAAAATGTACATATCCTGTTAGACCATTGCAGATTTCTGCTGGTTTATCATGAACATGATATTTCAGTTTTTCAACAGCACCAGATGTTACAGTACTGTGGGAGAATCTCAGATTGGATTTTTTTCCCTCTAGAAAGGCATTGGTGATAATGATCACAGAGAGCACCTTTAAGTCCTCAAAGCTGAATAACTAAGGATGTAAAATAAGCTTAATTTGTCTTATTTTAAAATTTCTTGAGCTGTTTAAAGATAGCCCTAACTGTTTCAAGTTAGTCTTAGTGTAACTAATGTAAGTGACCTTTATCTGTATGGCTCTGTTGGTCTATTTTGATCAGTCTCTGCTTGTTTTAAACCTTGTTCCCGTACTGCAGAGCCTCATAAATCCTGCTGCAGTCACTGAGTCCCCAACATATTTTGTACACAGGGACTCTGCTGTCCTCACCCAGTGCAGAATTCAAAACTTTGGTCAGTGACTCCTTCTGCACAAGGTGCTGTTTTCACTGAAGCCTGGACTCTTGACTACGTCTTATTAGGACAGCTGCAATGTCAATAAACAGGGGGCAAAAACCATATCCAAGGTCTAGGATAAAAATGAAGGGACTATTAATCATACTTAACATTTAAAGTGAACTAATTTACTCGGCACAAAAGAATAAAATATACGTTCATGAAGAGAGAAAGTTGAGCACCGATGTTTAGCTCAGATCCAGCACTTGGAAAATTTACCTTCAAGCTTAAACCGAGCTGGGGATGAATACAATGTTGATGTTCACAGCCCCACTCAGGAGGCTTAGTACAGGCAAATTTTCCCCTCCTTCCACCAGGACTTTTTACTGGACGAAGAGTTAGAACCATTTCTAGGTTGTTTTTTGATAAAAGTCACAGAAGGTATTTTAAATTTATGAGCAATTTAACCTTTTCTTTGAAACATTCATCTTGGTCTTTGGCAAGTTTTTGAGCAGTTTTATCCATCCTCATAAAATCTGACAGGTTTTATGAATGCAGGAAGTGATAGATTTTCTGAAGTGCTTTTTTTTTTTTTTTTGGAACTACAGAGAATTTAAAAGAATTAGTGTTGTGCTGTCAGTATCCCAGATTTATGAATTGTCCCAAACAACTTAGAAAAAAACTTTTTACTTGTAATTAATTTCTTTATCATATTTCAGAGGAACAGGTTTGTAGACCTAATCCAGTAGAGTGCTCTAAAATTTATAGCATTATTTTTTATGAATAGTTATCCCTTGTAAGAAGATTTGCAAGAAAGATACCATTTTATAAATTTAAATTATTAAAAAAAGATAGAAATAACAATTCCATATTACATAATCCTTCTTCTCAACTTTTCTGCAGAAGGACTTCTTAATTCAATAGGGCTGCTTTGCATTCGAATAAGTATTTCAGCATAGCTTCTTGGGCAAAAGGCTTTTAGCAGCATTATATAAAAGATGTACTCAAAGAATGTATTGTAGAGACAGCAACATACAGATAACAAAGCCTCAGACAGACAAGGTGGCAAAGCAAATGCTAAATTAATATCTAAAGGACTGTGAAAGTGGAGCAGGAAAACAGGCTTGCACCGGTAGTGTGAGGTATTTAAATTCTGCACTCACAGGAAAGTAACAACACTTATGAGATGTCCATGACAGGATAATATAGATGTATTTGGGATATTAGACATGTAACATCCTCTGTACTCAGTAAGAGGTGTGAAGATGAGGGGGAAGGGGACAGAGAGGGAAACACCTGTTTGCTTTCATAATCCTGCCTGTCCCTCCATAGACCTTCTCCCAATGGCTAAATTTTGCTATTGCAGCTGGAGATATCATTGTACTTTATTGGTGGTTACATTATGAGAGGTTCAAAATTGTATTACTTATCACTGAAATCTACTGGTTCAAATGAAGGAAGATGCTCTGGCACCAGAAATTGGCTATGACAAGGAGCTCCTGATGAAGTCCAGTCTAATGTCCACTCTCACCCACAGAAGTGGTGAAGAGCATAGGTTACCACTAACACGGTGCAGGACTGTGCTGGTGAGAGGAATGGTTCTCCCTGGAGGTGTTCAAGGCCAAGTTGGACAGAGTCTTGAGTAGTCTCATCTAGTTGAGAGGCGTCCCTGCCTATGACAGGGGGGTTGGACTAGATGATCTCTCAGGTCCCTTCCAGCCTAGGCCATTCTATAATTCTATGATTTACGTTAGGTGTATAGGATATTCAGGTAAGTAAGTGGTTAAGAACAGCTCCCTCAAAGGCAGCAAAATAATCCAGGTGAATAGTTTTCCAGTAATGACTATTAAAGTGTTCAAACAGATTACATGGGACATGGATACCCTTAGCAGATCACTACACAAGTCGCTTTTAATCTCTTATGCATGGACACTGTGTTTTCCAATTTTATCCTAATTAGATGATTCTGATTATTAGAAATAGATGGTTTGGCTTTTTAACCTATAAGTGAACGTCCCTAAAATGATCCAACAAGACTTAAAGATCAAGTTACATGTGAAGAAACCTTGCTGTGAATGAAAGCAATAGCTGCAGCACCAAAAAGCCCCTTGCTGAGATATCTGTCAGGTGTACGCAGTAATTCATATATATCATTCATCAACTTGCAAGGGGAAAAAGCTGTCAACAAGGTAAGAGGACTGTGACTTGTGCAGATGTGGCTGCCCTCAATATTACACTCACATTCAACACAGTGGGGAACTGTCTTTCAGGATCTTTATGTGTTTTCCCCTCATGCAGTTCTTTTGTGTTTATATTCTTGGCTATTAGAATAATATCTGGTACATTTTCCTTAAAGGCTTGTGGTATGATACAGGGTAATAACTACAGTGTATCAGAAAAAAATATATAATTGTAATGAAGTTTTTTAAAAAAATAAAAAAGATATACCATTCGAGAAAGTTCTTGTACACCAAAAAAAATAACGAATCGCAGAAGGAAGGAAAAAAGAAAAGTACTTTTTACTGTTGCAGTACTAGCAAGAGGTGAACTTGAAATAAGAGGGCCATTATCATAATGTTATTTATCTCTTATGAGATCTTACTTGCATTTGTACATTGTCCCAGCTACCATTTTCTTAAGGATATGCCAGGGTGATGGAAATTTCAGTGAAAAAATACCCTTCAGCAAACAGAGGGGAAGACTTTGTCTCCTTTGTTAAAGATCTGTTTAGTTCTCTTCCAGTAAATCACAACGTAGTTTTATGTCACAGAAAGGCACCAAGAAATGACAAAACAGAGCCAATAATATTTACAAAATTTGTTAACAAATAAATATACCAATGAAAAAGTATAAACACAGTAAAATAATTCTGTGGTTTAGATCATTACTGTACATAAAATTACTTTTAAACATCTGAATGGAAAAGTGGAGGCAAACAAGACCCCGTTTAAATGACTGGGTTGCAGAGCTGTGATCACAGGTCATGACCACACTGCTCATATCTTCACCAACAACCCTGGATACTAATGGTAGGGAACAAGTCTTCAGATTCCTCTAGCTGAGCATACCCAAACAAATAAGACCAGTACATATTGTTATATTGTTTGTACATAGAAGATAGAGGTGCTTATAATTATGGCTTATAATTATGTTTGCTGTGGTAAAATGTGAGAAACTCGAATGTGGCTTCCTGGATTTTCTGTGTTTTTGTCCTTTCCCATCTTCCATGTGAAAGAGCCAGCACCAATAAGAGTTTCCTGAGATGGGATGCACTGCTGTGCCGACTTCAGTCCACTTCAGTCCCCTACAGGGATTGTAGGAGGAAGGAAAAAAAATTTTTGATAATAAAGTACTTGCTACCCAAGAAAAATGAAATGCAGGACTGCATCTGTTATAAAGAAATCTCCACCTATTTGAATGAAGTTTTTTTGTTTCTTCTGGAAAGAATCACCATGGAGAAAGGAGAATATTGAGGTGAAGAGGAGCACCGGAGCAAGCTCATGCCTGAGGCATTATGAAGAGGTCACCAGAAAGACACTTAATGACTATAAAGACCATTAAACATACATGATGGTGTTGACTGATTTGGGCTCATGCAGTGCAGTCAAGAAATTGCCAGCCCTCTTGAAAAATATTTACCAAAAGGCTAAGTTAGTCAATCTCTGTCAACAATGACCTAAGCTTTTAATTCCACAAAACCTCTTCAAAAAGACAAGACAGGCATTGCCCTAAGAATGTTCCACATCTACTTGATAAGTACCATGACAATCAATGGCATAGAGTATGCTATTGATGTCAATCAGCTTATCAGGGCTAACAGGGATTTTCAGAGCTGACTGACACCTTCTGCAGGACCAGCGAATGATTAGAGTTGTACATCACCATGCACTGGACAAAGGACAATAACTGCTGCCAGCTTAAGCTAGGTAAGAGAACATGGTAACCTTAATTTCATGGTAAGATTCGTATGAGACAACAATTTCTCAAAAGAGATCATTAGGCACACATAAATAAGCAGATAATATAAAAAAGGCTTATTTGGTTTAGGAAAAGCAGGTAAACAGAGTAGGAAGGAGATGTTTCCTCATGCATCAAGGTTTCATTCACATGTTCAGAGATGCAGAACATGGAAGAAATTAGGTCTATTGATTACTGATCATGCTTACAGGTGATAAGTATATGGTCCCTCCCATGATAAATGTCTGATTAATGTCACCAGATCTGGAAGATGATGCGGAGAAAGCTTTTTGTGAACCACTACTAGAACATTCTCCAAAGAATTGGGTGTACTGATAATGGGGACCAGCAGGAGAATGCAGTAGTTTGTCTGACAGGTTCTTGGAAAACCTGGGTGATGCTGCTTGGAAACAGGCTGCACCTAGTGACAAGACAGTGGAGGCTCTTCTGTCGGTGTTTAATCAGTAGGTGGGGACTGCTTGAGAAGGTTAAGACTAAAGGCAAATTGGGTGAGAAGAAATTTGAAAAATAGCATTTATGACTTTTAAAAGAGCAAAGAAGGAATAAAGCAGACTTCAATAAGCCTAGGAAATGTTAAGGCTAGAACTCATAAGAAATGTCAGAAGAACTGAAGAGTTAAAAAGTACTTAATTAAAAAATGCCATGAAGAGCCATGATAGGAAATACAGTAAGACATTAATATACCTGTCTCAAAGATGGAAATGTACGAAAAGCAGAAGCAAGCACAGATTTTCAAGGTTCAATGTGAAAGAAAAACATTAGATAGTGATAAAATGAGAAAGGTCAAGGCACAAAACAAGCTGCAACAGACAAGAAACCTCAGAAATAACAGAGAGCAACCACTTTGAGAGGAAGAGCAAAGGAAGTGTTGGTCTGCAGTTCACTACAGGGAGAAAGCTACTAAAAACAAATTCAAGAAAGATTTTAGTATCAAACTTCACAAAAGGAAGAGGTAGTCATAAGTGACAGAGGTAAAGGACCAACCAAAAAGTGGGAAGGTGATCTAGAAAAGAGGCTTGATTGAATTAGCTAAAGATATATAGCCTAAAGAACCAAACAAAACACTAAAGGAGAGACGTGATAGCAGTCTTCAGGTGCATAAAAAGCAGCAGCAAAAATATTGTAATTTGATTATTATCACAGAATCACACAATCACACAATCACAGAATGTCAGGGGTTGGAAGGGACCTCGAAAGATCATCTAGTCCAACCCCCCTGACAGAGCAGGATCACCTAGAGTTGGTCAAACAGGAATGTGTCCAGGAGGGTTTTGAAAGTCTCCAAAGAAGAAGACTCCACAACCTCCCTGGGCAGCCTGTGCCAGTGCTCTGTCTCTCTCATAGTGAAAAAGCTTTTCCTAATGCTTGTGGAACCTTCTGTGCTCCAGCTTGCATCCATTGCCCCTTGTCCTGTCATTGGACATCACTGAGAAGAGCCTGGCTCCATCCTCCTGACACTCACCCTTTATATATTTATAAACATTTATGAGGTCACCCCTCACTCTCCTCTGCTCCAAGCTAAAGAGACCCAGCTCCTTCATCCTTTCCTCATCTGGGAGATGTTCCACTCCCTTCATCATCTTTGTGGCTCTGCGCTGGACTCTCTCCAGCAGTTCCCTGTCCTTCTTGAACTGAGGGGCCCAGAACTGGACACAATATTCCAGATGTGGCCTCACTAGGGCAGAACAGATGGGGAGGAGGACCTCTCTCAACCTACTAGCTACTCCTCTTCTAATACACCCCAGGATGCCATTGGTCTTCTTGGCCACAAAGGCACATTGCTGGCTCATGGTCATCCTGCTGTCCACCAGGTCCCTTTCCCCTACACTGCTCTCCAGGAGGTCAGTCCCCAATCTATACTGGTACATGGAGTTGTTCTTTCCCAGGTGCAAGACTCTACACTTGCCTTTGTTGTATTTAATAAAATTTCTCCCTGACCAACTCTCCAGCCTGTCTAGGTCTCTCTGAATGGCAGCACAGACTTCTGGTGTGTCAGCCACTCCTCCCAGTTTTGTGTCATCAGCAAACTTGCTGACAGTGCTCTCCGTTCCCTCATCTAGGTCACTGATGAATATTATTGAATTAATATTATTGATGAATATTATTGTCCCAGTACCAACCCCTGAGGACTCCACTAGACACAGGCCTCCAACTAGACTGTCCCATTGACTCTCTGACTTCTTCCCTTTAACCAGTTCGCAATCCACCTCTCTAACTGATCATGCAGATCACGCTTCCTCAGTTTAGCTACAAGGAACCTGTGGGAGGCAGTGTCAAATACTTTACTGAAATTCAGACAAACCATGTCCACTGTACTGCCATCATCTATCCACCTGGTTCTGTCCTCATAAAAGGCTATCAGGTTGTTCAAACGTGACTTCTCCGTGGCAAAACTATGCTGACTGCTCCTAACGACCCTCTTATCTTTGATATGCCTAGAGACAGCGCTGAGGATAAGTTATTCCATCACCTTTCTGGGGATGGAGGTGAGGCTGAGCGGTCTGTAGCTACTTAGGTCCTCCTTCTTGCCTTTTTTGAAGACTAGAGTGACATTTGTTTTTCCTCCAGTTCTCAGGCACCTCTCCTGTTCCCCACAACATCATAAAGATGATATAAATTACATATAAATGACCTTGTCTTGGCAAAGGGAGGACACTAAGTTACCCAACTTCTTGGCATCCACTCTGCCATGTATTTTTATTAGCTTATGATATGGTTTAATGTAAATCTGGAAAATGATTATTATGTAAAACAGAGTGGATTAGAGAAAGAATGCAAAGAAAGTTAAAATGATGCCCCTCCCTCCCAGTTCTCCCAGATTCTTATGATGATCTACCTTACTTCTTTTCTTATTACTGTATTTTTTCTCTCTCTGCAGTCACTATGGGAAGCCACAACAAAAACCAGAAATTGTTTTAGGACACAGTGTGTTCAACTGTATACACAGCTAATCCCAACAATGCAGGCGGAGCACACAGTGTGCGGTGGGTCACACATCTTTGTCTAACAGAATCAGGGGCCCTGTTCCAGAGAAGAAGCACCAAGATGAATCATGTGGAAAAACACTTCCCTATGCTCAGGATGAAAGAAGTGGGGGAAATTCTCCTTTTTAGAGCTAGCTAACATTTTATATAGTCAAGAAGTTTTAAATGAAAAGACATTTTTTCTCTGAGCTCGAAATGACTGTTTCTATTACTTATAAAATTTTCAGTCTTATCAATATTACTCTACATGAAAATGATACTGATTTGTCTCTTTTTTTTTTTTTTAGAATTTTAGATAAATTCCCCTTGTATCTCTCAGTATAATTAAGATAATGTTTTGTGTTTTTAAAAGAGAAAAGAAATTCTATGTTTTCTAACTTAGGCAATTTTAGACAACAGTCTGAAGTAAATACAGGTTTGGCAGCTTAAGGTCACTCACACTGTTTTGAATATCCATAGTGGTAATTCTGTATTATTTACCCCATAACCCAGATCTGTTACTGTTGTAGTTCAAATCACCTCAGTCCTAGGAATTGAAACTCTAATGCCAATTAGTCAAGAATAAGACATCAGATCCAAACAACTTCAATGCAATTGCACAAGTTTACATGCCTGTTCACTAAAAGAATGTGGTTTTTAATGCACTAAAAGAATGCAGTTTTTATTTTTAAATGTTGCAAGTCTTTTATACTCTTCATGATATTTCTTAAATCTCATCTGTAGGGTTCAGATGATGGTTGATTACAGTCAGTATTTTCAAATTCTTGAGAAGCCTTCCAAGGGGTTAGGGAAAATCTGCAATTTTTGAAGTAGAGGTAGACTAAAACAAATTTCAAAGAAGAAAGTCCTTTGCTGATAAAGGGATTAAAAAGGTATTATAATGGATTATTTTTTCATTCGGTACCACAATATCCTCTAAGGACAGCTTCAGATTTAAGTATTCCTGAACAATGCCATTGACTATTACATTTTTGTTTTCTTTCCATTGAGCATCCTGACAGTATGAATCAGAATTGGAACTTTATTGTTCTGAGAGTCAAGTACATGGAGAAACATACACAATCCATGATTTCAAGAGTATTAATTGCAATCCACTTCAAAAGTTAGCAAGTGCATGTGTTGGATAGTAAAAGAAGTGTGGGCAACCAGATGACACTGTGCAAATTAGCAGTGACCATATTCTGTGAGAATTTGATCATAAACTTGTTTTGATTTTATTGTACTAATAAGTTAAGCAACAGTGAATTGCAAATATGACTTTTTGGCCAGTAGGGAGATTTTTATTAACTACTCCCTTAAAAATTTAATCATAGATCAAGGTATTGAGTATATACTCTGAAGATGGATCAGGTATTATCAGGTGTATACTATCAAAGTAACAATTTTTATGGGCAAAGATCTAGAGCACCTTTTCTGCCTTCTGTACACCTGATATGTTAAATGTGAAACCATCTTCCTTAAAGGATGTGTGGTATTAAGAATTTACTGGATTGTTTAAATAACAAATGGTGATAAATGGTAAAGTGAAAATGTGGTTATTTTAAACTGGTCTTTCTCAAAGTGCGCACAAATTTCTTCATGTCATAATGCATTCCATACAGAGCCAGCTGACTTACCCAAAGCAAATTCTTTGTTATACATTACAGAATCACAGAATCTCAGAATCGACTTGGAAGGGACCTCTGGATATCATCTTGTCAAATCTCCCCGCTAAAGCAGAATTGTCTAGAGCACATTACACAGGATTGCATCCAGGCAAGTTTTGAAAGTGCCTGGAGAAAGAAATTCTACAGCTGCCCTGGGCAGCCTGTTCCAGTTTTTTGATTAAAATTATTTGAACAGTTTTATCGTCTAATTCTCTAAAATAACTCAGAGATTTTTTCATTTATTTCTTAAGGTAAAAAGGTACATATTGCCTCTGAAACACCCAAACCTCACTAAGGTGTCATAAGGTTCAAGGAGCTAAGGATCCTTTTGATACTGCTTGATTCCACCCCTTTGATACTATTTGAGTCTCCTTGCCTAGGGTGGTGGAGTGGCTTCTTCTCAGATGCTTCCAGTCCTGTGTGGGAGAAAGGAGCAGAACTAATACTAAATCAGATGCAACTAGGTAGGTGGACATCCAGACTACCAGGTGGAAGAGATGTCCCTGCAACATCTGCTCACCAGGGTACATGCTGTCTCTACAGCTAACATGAAGTCTTTTTACACCAGCCAGATACAGCATAGAAAGTTAGAGACATGTCTACTAGTTTGGTCCATTAAGTAACTCAGTTCACCAAAACCAACTTTTCGATTATTGGCTCTGGACAAGCCTTGGTCAGTGAAATGTGTTGGGTCAGTAACAGTGAGCTGGAGAGTGCAGCTTTGAGATCCCTGTGAAAAGTGCCTGGAATATTCAGCATTCATTTCTAAAGCACTGTTTCTAAGATTAGACAAAATGCAGAGATACATGAATACAACAAAAATAGACTCCCCCCCCCCCCCTTTTGTAAACACTTCCACTTATTTTCTAAACTGAAAATGCAGCAGTATCTTGGGATCACTTGGGCTGACTTCTTTTTCTCTGAACTCCTTCCCTTTTCAATCTGTAGCTAAAGCTATTACAGTTAATGAGTACATTCATTAGGCTGTAGACTGGTCGTTTTTTGTTATGCAAAAATCTGTTTGCAGGCCACATAATGATGATGGAAGCTGCTGTTCTGCCCACGTGTAATCACTCTCCTGCCAAAAATCTGACCGGTAGCTTTTGAGAACATATCTGAGAATTTTTCTCCACCTGTGTAGGAGTTTGTTGACCGAGTGGCTGTATTTAGTTTTCCTTTTGTTGTATTTTTCTGCTCTTTCAGTGTTGTTTTTTCTCTATATCTTAAATGCTGTAAAAATATTAAAAAGTCCTTGCTCTCTTCTGCAAAGCAATACCAGTCTTGCAAAGGTGAATTTATTTAGTTAGCATATGGAGGAGGTTGTGGAATTGCTTTTGGTGAGGAGCTGCAAATTGCTGCATTTACATGAGTTCAATTTATAATAACTCTGTATGCCTGGGCTTTTTAGATTGCAATTCCTTGTCTTTGTATTCCTTTCCATACATATTATAAAGATAAATGAACTTAAGGGTAATTCAAAGGAAAGAAATGAACTGATTGTTTTTGGGCAGTATGACACACTGTTTTCTACAGGAAGATACCTAGAAAAAGTAGCTGTGCATTAAATTTACAGATACCTTGCACAGGGGATTACTGGTACTAATTACTTGCAGAGTATCCAAACTTCCCCAAACTGAGAAAGATGATGGCAGCTTCAGAGACTGGTAGTCTATAGCAACATCTAATTTGCATGAAAACAGAGACTTTTGCAGCTGCCTGCATCTGTAGTTCAGAGATGCAAAATTATTCAGCCTGACTGCAGACCAGACTACAATAAATTAGTTTCCAATGTGTGATGCCCCTTCTTCATGCTTGCAAGCTCTCACAGCTAATTGGACTAACTGAGGAAAGCCCTATCCATACATGTAAATTGTATGGGCTGTCCCCTCAACTGAAGAGAAATTTGACTAGATGTTACACCTTAAAACACCAACGATATTCAACTTGTGCAGTATGCTCTTTTG
This sequence comes from Apaloderma vittatum, assembly GCF_000703405.1. Lineage (NCBI taxonomy): Eukaryota > Metazoa > Chordata > Aves > Trogoniformes > Trogonidae > Apaloderma > Apaloderma vittatum. Next base: position 45,753 of record NW_009724540.1, on the reverse strand, counting down.
CTTTGCAAGTAATTCATTAGTGAGGAGAAGGTAAATTTTGCTTTGCAAGTAATTCATTAGTGAGGAGAAGGTAAATATTTCACATATCCCCAGAAGGAGAAGGTAAATATTTTACATATCACCAGAAAGGCATTTTAAATGCCTTAACACCTTCATAAGGTCTTAAAGTTGTTTTTCCTATGATATAATGTAAATCTGTGCTATCATTTAAGTCACTCACTTTTCTACTGTCTTCATTTTAGAGCAGCTATTTGCATAGATTTTCAGGTTTGTCTAGACTAAATAAACCCAGTTCTTTCCAATTTTCCTTTTCAGAGCTGTTTCCTAAACTTGCTGTCATTCTGGTTCTCATTCTTCCTGAGAGTGCTGGTCCCTGTCTCTGCAGACTCAGTGCTTCCTTTGGATGCTCTCAAAGCACTGATAAACAGTGTCAAGGATGTGACCCAGGTGCAGCTGCCAATGAGCACCAAAATGAGAGCTCCGTGGACTGAAGATGAGAGGCCAGTGATGGGCTGTCCTGTTGTGATCCATACAGACACAGAAACATTGCATCCTGACCCGGGGAACCTCTCGTGATTGACCACTTTCCCACAGGGAAGTCCTCAGGCAGTTCCCACACTGTCCCTGCTCTTCTCCCTATAGCTTCCAGGAGGAACTGCTAAACCTTCAATAAGAGTGTGGGGAAAAAAAGCTGGATGAATAGTTTCTTTTCATGACAACATGATCGAAAAAGAGGAGCAGGAACTATTTTTTTTCAGGTTTCACATGAGACAGGGACTGCCAAAAAAGCGAGTAAAAACAAAGACAGGTGTGTGTGCTGTAGGAAAACCTGGAAATTATTTGGGAACCAGCCATCAGACCCTAACTGCTTCCATCACTGCTTTGTTATAGGGTAGAAAGACTGCTTCACATCCTTCAAGTATGTTTTCCAAATACGACGGCAGCTTTTCTTTTTAACAATATTAATGTTGTTGACTCATATTTCTAATTCACTCTAAGCTCCTCAAACTGCAAACTTCTCATAATGACAGTCTAAAAATCACCAGTTATATAATGTCAGCAACAGCAGAAAAACAGGAAAAAAAAAAAATAGTTCATCTCTAAAACACTTAGAAGAAATATGTATTTTACCTGTGAAAATACTTGATTTTTATCTTCCACAGAATGCCTCATTTCAATATAGCTTCTCAGGCACAGACATGTACCATGCAATGCTGTGATTTTTACCTACTAAATCTATATAAGCAAATACCAAAAAATAGTAATGTACATAAATCAGGTCTTGGCAGAAACAGTAAACAAAAACCTATTGTCTTGAAACACTGTCACAAAGCTTTTTTCTGGGCATCCTGAGCACCTGAAATGGCAATCTCTCTGGGATGATCCTAAATGTAGGAAGATCCTCATTTTGTTCTATGGCAACACATTAAATATAAGCCAATGTTATTTATCTATCATAATTATCTTTACCTGCTTTGATTGACAGGATTTTTTTATTGTATCAAGTCCATCAGGAAAAAAAAAATACAACAGCTTATTCTGAATCAGAATTATCTTCTGTCATGATTTACTGGGGTTGACAGAAAAGGAGTGATTCTTCATTAGATATCCAGGCACTGCTCTTATGGATATGCAACAACAATCTTTATGATAAGTTCACTCACAGTCATGTGAATGAACAGATAACTGATATGGCCTTACTATTTTAGAAACATTTCAGAAATAGATAAAAAAAATCAAGTAAAATCTCTTACTTGACAGAAAGTGTAATACACAAACATCTATATACATACATGTATGATTCTACATATGTATGCATAAATATGTATTTATTTCCCATGAGTATATATTTACAGCATTTTTAGCCTGAAAACGTAGCATGCAATACAAAATCTCATGTCTGTCTACCAGATATATGTTTCTGTATATATTCGTGAAATTAATCCTACTATAGCACCATGAAATATAATTCAAAGCAAAACTTGAGGTGTTGCATCTTATTTTTTCTGTAGAATACTTTTGATCATGAATAATATACTTAATCTTTAGATGTCTAAACAAGGAAACTATGAGTTAATCAGTATATATGGACATATCTAGGTATTCTAAGGAGGTGCAAGCATTAAGCAAAGTGAGTTAAAAAGTCAGGCAACACCAAATTAAAGAAGCATAAATACAGTTTTAATAATAATAGGCATATTAATATTAAACCTTGCTACTTGGGGTGAAATCTATCTGTTTATGACTAGAGAGAAGCTTTGGGGTGAATCTGAATGCTGTGCTCATACGCAATTTGAACATGGAATAAAACCTTGAGGATAATGTAGTAACAATACTATTTGTATTTTTAGCCCTTATTTTAAAACTATACATACCTAGGAAGGTTCCATTGGTCTAATAGCACAGAGTTAAGCAGTTTCTTACTTTTCTACAAGTCTTAAATCTCCAAACTTCTATGTATGTTCTACAGTAAATCTAGAGAAACTAAAATAAAATTCGTAGTAGTACAATAGATAGCAATTTCTGTGTGTGCAAAGGTTTTAAAATGACAGATGTCACATCAAGTTTTTCAGAAGAAGACTAAATCAAGAAGATAATTGAAATAATTAGAACATATTAAATTAATCAAAAATTCAAAGATATTAATATTCACAGTCCCCCAGGGAATTAAAAATTTCAGTGCTTTTTTAACATCCCATTCAGCAAACTGAGCAAAATATTGCAAAAAGAACTCAGTCAGGCCTAGAATAATGACCCAAGCAGGCTTAAATATGCTGAAATTTTCCTCCTGAAATCAGCTGAAGCTTTGCCACTGACATCAGTCAGGACTACCTGCCTAGCTCTGTGCTCATATCAAGACACATCCCTCTAATTAATTCAGTGCCTGCCTTCAGACAATATAAGGGGTGATAGCGAGCTCATCCCTTGCACTCACGTTGGTATTACCTGTGGATATCCACAGAATTAAATTAAACAGCTTTATAAGCCCTTCATCTTCTAAAACTCAGTTCAGAATAATTCAAGTGTCATAGACTCTAAACACGAAATTCTTTCAGTCGACCGTCTGAGGAAGTAGACACGTGCTTTAGTGGTTATCAGAGAAGGAACATTACTAGAAAGGTTCGTTGTCATCAGAAGACAGAAATTGTGTCAAAGACCTTGCAACCTGACCATTTCATCACTTGCTCTACAACATTCAAAGCCAGCTTCCTCTTGAAAATAGTGTGCTGTTGTAAATGTGCTGAAATGACAGAGCCCTATAATCTGTACATAAAAACATTTGGGAAGTCTGGACTAAAAGACTCTTTGCTGCAGCAGATCACAAATCTCTTGCGAGACTCAGAGCAGATCTACACAGGAATACATTTACATCTTGGTGGCACAAAGTAGTGTGAGAACGAAGAGTGATTTTCTTTGCTATATTTCTTTCGCTGAAGCAGCTTGCGTTTCTCAAATCACAGATTCAGAAGCATAATTTTCAAAAAAAAAGGATGCATGCCTATGCACTTGACTCATTTTACATCAACTACTCGAGCTGTCCTATGCTTGGAGTTAGGTATTTTAAGTAAGTGACCCTAATTCTCCTCAGTGAGACAATGCCTTGATTTCTGTGGTGACATCCACACAAACAGAAAATCATAAAATTTCAGAACGTTTTGGGTTGGAAAGGACCTTTAAAGTTCACCTAGTCCAACCCCTCTGCAGTGAGCAGGGATATCTTCAACTAGATCAGGTTGCTCAGAGCCCTGTCCAAACTGACCTTTAATGTTTACAGGGCAGAGACTTCTAACATCTCTCAGTGTTTCACCATCCTCATTGTAAAAAAAAAAAATTCTTCCTTATACCTAGCCTAAATGTTCCCTCTTTTAGCTTAAAACCATATCCCCTTGTCCTATCATAACAGGCCCTGCTAAAAAGATTGTCCCCATTGTTCTTACAGACTCACTTTATTATCATAAATACACAGAGCTTGCTTTACTATATTTAACCTAAAAACTCAAAACTCAGCACTTTCTCCCTGATAATGTTCAGTAAAACATTCTTTTATTCAGCCAAGACCCAAAGCAGAATTTGAATGAATCTAGCAAACACTAGGTTACGCATTCTACCACTTTAAAGGATAAGGATGTATGTCAGTAACACGGAGCAATAGAAGTCTAATCTGAAGTGACCTTTAGGCATAAGGGATCGTTGCAATTTATAATGCAAATAGTAACAATTTTTTTCCCAACACTTTCAAAACAAAGGAGTACAGGAAATCTTTAAAAATGTGCACAGTGGCTTCTTTACCATCTCTTGGTGTTTCAGTTTGTCTCATAAAAACACCTTAACTTCTCTCAGCATCAATATTGCTGAGATTTCCTTAAGCTGCAATGACCCATGAGGGGGAGGAAATTTAAAATAATGTGAGAGAATTCACAGATACTAAGACCAGAAGAACCCATTAGATCAGGACCATTACATTTTGCTTAGTTTCTCTGCTCAAGTGGGCCTGATTCTCATTGAGTAGCACTTTTATGGCTCCTTTATTGTGCTGAGTCGGCAGAGATGGGCTTTAACGAAAATAAGAATGACACCCAGGGGTGATCTGCGCCCTAGGTGTGTAATTGTCTGCTGCATAAGAAATTTGCTTAGAAATACAAGTAGCTGATGTAGAAAGTTGAAAACTAATGCAATCCAGAGTACACTTGAGAGAAAAATAGCATAAAAATGTGACCAGCTGATCGCGCTTTAAGTAAAAATGTGTCATTTAACACATTATCTGTATCTAACTGTAAGTCTGCAAAGAGAAAGGATTAGGATAGGACTCTTAACCTACTTTGGGTGAAACTATTGAAAACAATGCTTATACTTATGCAAAGCCCTTAAGACATCATAATCAAGCTTCAGATTTCAGAGCTGTGTCTATGGTTACCACTAATGAATACCACATGTGAGATTTATCAACACCTCTATGTCTATCTCTGCAAGCACAGTTCTATCACTGAAACTGCAGACTCATCTGCAAATACTGAGGTACTGTTTGGGGTGGTTTTTTTGGCTATAAATCTGATAGAAAATACCTTTAAAAGAAATTAGTGTTAATGGCCTGCTTACACCCTAATAGTATGAAGAGTTTATCTAGAAAACTTGGTCTATTGTATAGTACAATAATAAAAACCATTGTTGTTATTTAATGAGATCTTTCAAAAAATTTGTTTCAAATCATATTCCAGAATTGAATTATACGTAGATTCACATGAATGACATAAGTTTTAAGAAATAGCAATACAAACCCAATACCTGATTCTTTTTTGTAAAGAGATTATAACTCCATGAAGTATACATTCTTGTGTCTTGCAATCATATAACTGACATTTGAGAAGTACCTTGTTAACATTTCAAAGTGATATGCAAGACATAGGGCAAGGCAATATGATTCCATCTGGATTTTTTTATTACTTTCCTTGTTGTATCCAGGCCTTTGATGTTCTAACTCAATGATAACTTATGATAATAGAGCATGACCTATCATGGTTTATCAGTTAATACATAACAAGGCCTCTCTCTGTGACAGCTGGATAATTGAAAGGTCTCCAACTAAAATGGTAAATTATGTGGCTCATGTATGCTAATGTATTTTCTAGCTATTCCTTTGTAAATTGAAAAATAATTGTAGGGATACATTCCTTCTTTAAAACATTCTATGCACATTTCCATTCAATATCCTTTCACTCAGAGTTCATACAAAAGTCAAAGGTGAGACTTAATGATTTCAACTATCACTAGTTTAATGGCAACAAAAACATCGTTTATTATTGAGTGTAGCTAAACGAATTTTTTTTTTGGAGTGTATTTGAAAGTAACCCCAATCTGAATATTCTAGGTACTGGAAAACTGCTTTCACATTTTATAGATAGAGAATGCACACTTCAGAAATTTGATTGATGTTGGTCGGCATGAAGTAAGAGCAACACAGGCTCTGCATATATGCTCTGATTTTTTATATGTTAATTTTTCATTAGTTGCATAACTTAGTTCCCCAATTTTAGTTCAATGCCTAGAATATTTTAGATATTTCACAGAAGTTTGTGGGAAGATTTTTTTGTAGCATTACAAAGATGCAGGAAATCAAATCTGTCTGTTAAAAGAAAAAAGAATAATCTTTCAAAGCCAGACACAGTATAATGTGCTGAACCCATATCCATGTTGCCAAGCAACAGATTACAACTAGAATAATATAAATATAAAAGGGAATGGAGTCAAGAAAAAAATTAAGCCATATTGAACATTGAACATGCTCTCTTGAATAAGAACATCAAGAAGTATTCTTGTGTTTCACTGACATAAATGAGATATTCATTGAGGGCATAAACTTCCTTTCCTAACTACAAGAAGCATGAGAAAAGGTAACATGAGAAATGGCTATGAAAAAGAGTAAAATCAGTGCCTAAGTTATTTTCTAGAACAAACGCAAATAAGGGCTATGGGAACTTTTGGTCATGATAGCAAATCTCAACAGCAGCTTTGCTCAGCAGAGTTCTGTCATTTAAAAGTTGTGATAATAGACTGGCAGAATTCCTATCTTAAATAGAATTATGCTAAGGGGGACAAAAAGGAACCTTTAACAAGGGCTTATTTTACTTATTCTGCTTACGCATCTTTTCTGCCATGAACTGATACTAAATCACTCGGAGTCTTCAGAAGTACCTAACAACAGTAAATCAATGCACTTACTTGACCTTCTCAAAGCAAGTGCACAAGAACTTTTCAAAAATGCTCCATATAGTCCAACTCTGGTCTCATGGAAGTCAATACTAATATTTTTAGGGACTTCAAAAGGAGCAGAGGAAGTGATGTTAAAAAAAGAAAAAGAAAAAAAAAGAGAGAAAAAGCTTCCCAGTTGTCCACCTTGATCGACTTTTAAAATGTTTAGTAGAAAGAAGGTGCATGACTTCATTTCAAAGTCTATTGAAATGTGTTTTCTGGGCCATTTAATCCAAAGCAATTTGCAACCAGGCTGTTGCGTCTCTTCTTACCAGCCAACACTTTCAGAAAAATTCGGTCTCATAGTAGCAAACCTGCTAGTCTAGATATTTAAAAAGTTTTTATTGAACTTTTTGAAGGCAAGTCCATGATAATGAAATAAAAATTGATTATTTCAGTTAAGTATTTTATTTGATTATATTTAAAGGTGTGTTGTATAAAATAACATTTACTGTAACATCACAGCTCTTTTATTTACTACCTTTTTTTATGCCATATTAAAGACTGTCTTGCTTATTCTTAACAAATCAGAACCAATTCATTTATTTTCCTTTGTGGATCTCAGACAGAAGCCTGAGCACCTCAACAAAGGATGCAAAATTTTCATTGGATGATAATACTTAATCCTGATATATTCATCAACCCAGCATGAATATTTGTTTATACTACTGAATAAAATGAAACAAATATTCATAATTGGATCTGGCATTCTTTCCCACATAAGTAACATTTTGATATTGCTTTTTAATAAAATTCTATATGAAGCAATTTTTTAATTGAACTAGAAAGTGTGAGTGGATATGACTAAACAGTTTGATAGTTTGACCATTAAACTGGGAGATGAGGGATTTAGATATTATTTCAGTAATTTCTATGTAGTAGGACAGAAGTAAACTGTAACAGCTGTAGCAGATGACGTAAAATTGCACCTACATGGCAAATAAGGCCAGAAAATGCAGAATGTCGGTGTTAGAAAGCAGCAATAACTTTTGGGCCTCAATAAACCAGCAGAACATAATTTTCCTTAAAAGAATGGATCCTTATCTAGTGGGAGGTGTCTCTGCCCATGGCAGCGGGGTTGGAACTAGAGAATTTTTAAGTCCCTTCTGACCCAAACCAGTCTGTGATTCTATGATAGACTGCATTGCTTCTTCGTTTTTTTTTTTTTGCCTTACCTAAGAAGTGAAACTGTGACAATATAGCATGAGAAAAAGCAAAATAAAGATGCAATTAAGATTGTGACAAACAAAACACAAGTCACTGCAGATATAGAATTTTCCAAGAAAGAGCCTAGTGATATGCAAAAAAGAGTTTTACTTCAAGTTCTCCACAGTGTTTACACAGATTGAGCGGGAAAGGTTGTAAAATTTGTGAGGAAATACCCTAATGCTAATAATGGTATCAGTTACGAAGTGTGATCACAAATGAGGTTGGAACAGGCATCACACAGATGCTAATGTTCAGCCCAACAATGTCACAAGAAGCACAAGAAGACAGTCATCCTCCTACAGATTACAAAAATATTCGTTTTTGGGGGTTTTTTTCTGTGTCTGACAATAAATCAGAGTATCCGTAAAGCTGGAACAGTCTAGGGTGTTACAACTGTCTGCCTACCCACATGGCGTTAGTGTAACAAGGGTTGTGAACTATAACTCCAATGAAGCAAAAATAAAACAACTTATGTTGATAATATCACAGCTCTCAAGTTTTGAAACTTGCAAGTTCTACTTGATGCTAAAATGGTATTACCTTATCACTGCATTTTGTGACGTTTGAGGTTTTTAGTTTGAGCTGTTATTCTTAAAATCTCTGCTATGGAGTGGACTATCCAGCCTTATGTAGATTCAGAAGAATCAGATTCTAATTAGTTTCAGTGGGATGATATATTTGATATCTTTAATGAGGACAATAATTAGTGATAGTGATGATTAGAGTACACTTAGGATTTGGGAGCTTAAATATGAAGTTTTTGTGGGCTAAGAACCCAAGATTCATGCTTATCTGTATTTGTTGCACATCTATACTTATATCCAGCTATAATAAGTGTTTTAACCCCTTGAATAACTCATAAAAAATAAAGATGAAGAAGAGATGTGTGGAGGTGAAGAGACAAAACTGCCTTAATCAGTGCTTTCAGGAAAAAAAGAAATCAGAAGTCCTTTTCTAGTAGGAAATTTTTTCAAAATAACCTCAGCAGCTGGGATCTGACGCAGATGAAGATTTCTTACATTTTGATCTTTTATGTCCCACACGGTCTTCAAAAGGTCTACCAAAAGGGTTATAAAGGAAAATTAAGCACCTAGTCTAAGTGAGGATTGCCCAACTCAGTCAGACTTCTAAAATATAAGCCTTACCTTATCTAAGGTGCCTGCATTAGTGACAGAAAAATTAAAGATAAAACAGTTTTTGAAATATGTTGATGCTGATCTGAAATCAACATGCCGTGTAAGAAAGAAATAATCAGGCAATAAGAATTAAAAACCAAAAGAAATGGTTCCTCAAAAACAAAAATATAACTAAAATTCAACAGAAATTCAATTTATAGAAAAAAACAGCTTAATCCTCTGAAATTCATGAGGAAAAATGTGCCAAATATTCATACCCAAGTGCATTTAAAAGTGCCAAAGTTTTTTATTGCTTTTAAATTAAGAAAATGAAGAGAATGTTAATATGATGAACTATTATAAAAAAGATGGTATAAAATACCTCATGAAAATACAGGAATAAATGTTATTTTCCTAATCTAGGACAATGGTTCCCAAAGCGTGAGTTATGAGCCCAACACATGGTCACAACACAAACTAATAAATACTCCTTGTGCACACTCTCTCAGTGGATCTATTCCGGCTGATATTATGAAATTTGGCTTATTAAAATTGGGAATTATTGATCCGTAACACTGCATGTACACAATCTTCATGTTATTTAGAAAGCTGTACCTAGTTTTGCTGTAGCATCAATATTCTCTAACAAAACAAAACAAAAAATTAGCAGTTACCTTGTAAAAAACTTCTGCCAGCAAAATAAAGCATAAATCTTTGTTCACAGTGAGTGTGATGGGAAAAAGACAGAGGGCATCTGGAATGAAGGGGAGGTTTTATTTTAATTCTCTTCTGTTCATGGTTTTCTTGGTGTTTTCCAGCAGATTGCTGTCAACTGTCCTGGGACACTTTCATGGGACTGTGCTTGGCAGCAAAAACTTGGATCATTTGCTGAACAAAATTAACATTGTAAGATATAGTTTTTATCCAGCCAACCAAACTAATACGATCAACAACATTTCATGCTCCTAGGTCTGTGCTTTGGCACAAAGCACAGCACTTCCAGTGGCTCATAGAAAGACAGTAGAGAACTCTCTTTTCATTTTAATTTAGGGTTTGCTGATCTTCAAAGTATTTCTGCAGGGAAGGATGTCTTGGCTGTAAAAGTACACACACAAATGTGAATTTAATAATAGAGCAATAGTGCATCCGTAGGGCCAAATGGAAAAAATAAAGCTCAGGGATCGTCCAACCTGATATTTAACGGCATATTGTAGCATAAATGAAAATAGGAAAGCAGCAATAACTTGGGGCTGCAACCACAGAAAACAATAGAAAAAGGAAGAAAACAATGAGTATTTACAGTGAAAGTATAAGAAAATTACTGCAGTTAGTTCTGTAAGAGAGGGATAATTTTTCTTTTACTTTGTTCTCTAGGATGTTTCTAACTGCCAAATGACAACAGCAAAACATTCTAGCAGAGAGGCAGCAGTGGTGCCAACTCTGAATCTAAAAGAAAACGTTACAGAAGTTCTATTTATATTAGTAAATTGTGTGTGTGTGTGTGTGCAAGAAATACAGAGTTTGGATAGCTAACGATGGCCATTGGACATCCTCCAAGTGACTATCTCTTTTGTTTCACCTTCCTTTAACCTCCTGTCTTTTACTAACAATTATTGCTTTTGCAATATCTATTTATTCTGCCATGAAACAGCATGGTGCCATCATGCTATCCCTTTGATCTGATGCCACCTTTTTGATCCAGTGCCCTTTCTCAGCAAAACATGTCCAGTTTTGTGTGATGCATTTTTTTTGTACCATTCCTTGATGTTTTCTTGATCCAGTAGCACATTAAGAAACCTAGACTTTTAAATTGAAGCTCTCGGTGGTGCTGAACATCCATAAATTTGAGAACTCCTTGGACTTGAGAATTTATACTGAAGCAGATGTTCTTTTTTAGGCTTTTTTGAAGATTGATTCCTGAAAGACAAAAATTTCTACTGAGGTACAGGTGTGCTGTGTAAGATGATGATTCATCAGAGCAAGCTGCTAAAGTGCTGTGGACTTGATTTAGATAATTTTTATGAATCAATTTTAATTCCATTAACCTGTTTTAAATTGAAAGGTAATTAGAACTGCCTATTTTCTTATATCTTGATTCAAAACATGCAAACTAAATTTCTTGTCCTAGTATTTTATAAATAAACAAAAAGTTACATTTATTCCATCCTCTGAAACATTTGCTGTAAATACAGAGTGATGGACAGTGCAAACCATGAGGTCAACCTCAATAATACATCTTCTGCATACAGCAATGTGTTTTGAGAACTTAAATAAAAAAAATAGCAGAAATACATTTACTTTTTAATCTAACAAAAAGGTAAAAGGGATCTAGACTGAAGTTCATAGACCTCACATCCAGTGGAATAGATGTAAGGTAGTAAAAGTATGTCTCATTTTAGCAAAAGATCTTGGTGACAGACATGATTTTCTCCTGTTTCTTAAAAGACAGACAGTCCTATTGGTTTGTGCTTCATTGTAGGGTAAACTGAAGTGTCAGTTCATGACTGTAGTCTCTGAGGCATGAAATAATTAATAGCTGCCTACAGTGTTGAACAGTGAGACTTCAGGGTTCTATGAGAGAAATTCACAAATATCTTTACTTTCTGCATTTCTGTCCAAGTTAGTTTTGCTCTTGCCCTATTTTATGTGACTAGAAGCAGCTCCAGAATAGAACTTTACGAAGAATCACTCACTATAAAGTAAGAAGATGGCTGGTCCATACTTTCATATTTTGTATAATTGCTATTTCACACCATCTACAGTTTCAATCCTGTCAGTAGAGGCAAAACCCGGGCAACATCCCTTTGTGTGCTGTTCAGGCACCATTTCACTGAGGGTTTAATATTCTCTTCTCACCTCAATTCGGCCTGCTTTCCAGCATGTGCACCAGACTGGATGAAGGAGGTGTAATGAAATACTCTTAACATGTTTTTCAAATCTAGCTTGATTTTAAGGATGTTTTCTTGAGAAGCGTAAGTCCAGTCTCCTTTGGACCACGAAGAGCCCAGAATTAAATTGGTTGAAGTCTCTCTTGGTCAGCTGCTGCAGACATTAAGTTCTGACATGAAAGCTAAGTACTGTCTCTGCCTACCTGATTCAGCAAAAGTGATAATGGTGACTGTTTTTTTGAGGACAAATCCTGTAACTGTTAAGTGTTCTATGACATGTTCCCTAATTACATCCATTGAGACACATGAATGTCCAGCTCGCAAATCCTTATTTGTTCATGAGATATCATGAACAATATGTCTTTGAATAGACTAATGATCCAAACATGGGCATCTCTCACCTCTCAGGTCCATGGTCAGGCAGCAGGTAGAGGACAGCAAGGTGAGCAGCAAGTGGCTAACTCTGCTTACAATCCCCTAAGACCTGAAGGACTTTAGCTGGTTTGAAGTCACTGGAACCATTGTGCAATAGGACATGACCAGAATAGACATAATGAAGAGAATATTACTTTCCACTCTCTATATAGATAAGGATGATCATAATTTAAGTCTGCAATTCACTCATATACTGAGCTTGTCCATTCTACTGTGTTGGTATTTAGTAGCTTTTCATACACAGCTTAATTAACTGATTTAATAAAATCTGACAGGATTCTTCCTGTGAGAAGCAGTCTGTAGTCAACATAAAACCATCATACCAGCTCTATTCTGTCTTCCATTTTGGCCATATGGAGGAACACAGTGAGCAATGAAAAAGAAATAAGCTCAACTACTGAAAAAAAATAAATGCATTACTGAGTAAACTGTTGTGGCTGGCGAGCAAGAATAGAGCTGAAACTAGAGCTTAGATTGGAGCTGTGCACCCGGGAAATTCGAAGAGCTAGTGTGATCTGCAGTCCTTGCACTCAGTTCACCTTCACATCACTCGACATTTCTGAAAATGGCAATATCATTATCATTAGGTTTAACCCCTAATTCTCAAACCTGAGGAAACCTGGATTTACAACCCTGTGCAACATAACAGGAAGCTCATTAATTTTACTGCTGAAGATTTCACCTTAGATGTGAATTAGCCTGTGACGTTCACCAGACCTGTGAAATATAGTAGCAGGTAAACACCTGCTGTAAGACAAGCAAAATAACTTTTATAGAACCTGTGATGTGTACTCAGATTTCTTTAATCTTCCGTGCACAGTGGCATGACGTAGAAACTTAAGATTCTACCCCATTTCAATTACTGAATTTGCAGCCTCTGCCTGGAAGCAAGGTGTTAGGGCTGTACGGTAAGCAGTGGTTTTAAGGAACATCTCATCTACTGTAGACACTGACCTGGCCAGACACTCAGAAGTGAGTGGTGACAGCGTAAGTTGCTGGAAGCACTAGCGTAAGGATGGCGTCACAAGTTGATTGTTACAGAAAAAGCATCAGGATGAAAAAGAGCAGTGCTGATCCTAATCAGTGTCACATACTCCTAGAATAGTCCATTCCAAAATAAGGCTCCCTAAACTCCCACTACAAATTAAGCAACAAGAGCCAAAAATGGGGTGAAGATACAGCAAGATACATAAAAGACATCCTTGTCGAGGAGAACTCATCATGTAGTGAGCATGGTAAGGATTACACTGAGGTGGAGGCATGTCACTCATGCTTTGGACAAAAGGCAAAAAAGGTAAAATGGGTTCCTACTCAGGATCATGGAAAAAGCAAAGAAAAACATTGCAGCTCAATGTAGGTAATGAATCATAGAATCATAATATTGTAGAAGGGCTTAGGGTGGAAAGGATCTTAGAGATCATCTAATCCAACCTCCTTGCCATGGACAGGGACACCTCTCAACTAGACCAGGTTGCTCAAGGCCTCATCCAACCTGCCCTTGAACATCTCTGGGGAGGGATCATCACAACATCTCTGGGTAATCTATTCCAGATTCTTGCCACCCTCGTACTGAAGAATTTCTTCCTAAGACCCGTTCTAAACCCATTCTCCTTCAAATTTAAATCCATTACCCCTTTTCCTATCTCTGGACACTCTTGTGTGAAATATGACAGAAGACTTAGTTGTATTGTTCAGTAGGTTAGCAAACAGCATTTTTATAGACAGAGAGCAGTGACTGGGCCAAAACAGCAATCCTATGAACTGGTGGAAGACACTGCTCTCCAGAGTGCAGTCCCCGAATGCCTGTTGCTTGCTTGGTGGCAGTGTACAAGAGTGTCTACAATGGGCCAGGGCTGTGGTGTGCTAAGTGCTACAGAACTGGTGAATAAAAATAAACCACTTGTCTCAAACTTTATGGCAGAAGGAGAGAAGATTTTTGAAAAGATGAGGAAATAATTGCAGAGGCTCTTTGATAGGCTGTGTCAGAATGAGGAATAATGCAAGATTGCCACTGTCTATGAAATCCCTTCCCACATAGTGGTGTTTCAGGTGCCCAACTTAGTGACATTTTTGAAGACACTGCTAAGTGAGCAAGTCTGTGCAAAGAAGTAGAAATTATGAAAACAGATGAATGCCACTGAGTTTGGAAAATGTCCTTCCTGTAGCTCAGCTACATGCCAGTGCCCATTCTGGTGCACTGCAGATCATTAAAAGACCAAAGAATAGGCACTACTGTTTTTGCAGAATCACCTGCTTGTGTGTAATTCTAATTTTACTTAGACTCATTTGTCTCCCTTTTTCTGACTCAGGAATCAGACTTAATTTATTTGTGATATGGATGTGTTCAGGTAATACTGAATTATCTAGGAGGATGAGGAAATAGTCCTGAAGATAGCCCTAAGAAATTAGAAGGTACTCTATAGCTCAGATTTCTACTTTTTAACATAGAAAAGGCGTCTTTGGTTGCTGTCCTTAGAAACCAAATTTAGTTTCCTATCAGTCTTCTGATGCAACATATCAATTTTAACTTTACAAATTTTGAAAACAAAAATTTTATTTAAAAATAAAATTCTGCTAAACCATTTGCCAAATCATAATCTTCTAAAGGATATACCTATTTAAAGCATAACATGACAGTTTGAATGAGTAAACACCAAGTAACTTGTACTCCAAATTTTATTTGCATTCAGTTGAACTTGATTCCTCTTACAGTTATTGGATATTTTATACAGTCTAACATTATTCCAATCTACAAGAAAGAATATTTTGAACATAAGCTTAAAAATACAGAATACTGCAAACTGTGTGAATGAAGTTATTGTCAGGTAACTTATTCTTTAACCCCCAAGATAAAACTGCAGCAACTGAAACTTTTGCTCAATATAGGAAAAAAAGTAATAATAAACAAAATAAAACCACAGCTGAAAACTAACTACATGAGAAGATTTATTTGTCCATAAAAGGTAGACACCATACTTGTGAAACAGCTAATTGGAATTACTCTGCAGTAAGGTCTTCAGTCTACTATTATGTGCATTGAAGGCCATATGGAGATTTTGTGTATGTAAATTTAAAGGCTAACAAGAGTTGTCCTGAATAAAAGATTCACCAACATATTTAAATGCAGCCTAGAAGAGGACCAAATGCTTCCAACTTACATTAGATAACCTACATCTAGGAGTCAGAGGACTGAGAACAAAACAACTGAATTCTTATCTCTCTGGCAAGAT
This sequence comes from Apaloderma vittatum, assembly GCF_000703405.1. Classification (NCBI taxonomy): domain Eukaryota; kingdom Metazoa; phylum Chordata; class Aves; order Trogoniformes; family Trogonidae; genus Apaloderma; species Apaloderma vittatum. The sequence goes on along the minus strand of NW_009724540.1, from coordinate 30,129 downwards.
CCCTGGGAGGAATATAATGACTGATTTAGGGATTTTATGAGAAAATAAGAAAAATAAGATCATGTTCATAAATAATTATAAACATGTTATTGTGTAGATGGGCTTAGCATCATTACTATTACTGGTGCTTTGGAGATCCCTTTGCAATACCATGACTGGCTATATACAGCCTCCAAAGCCTAGGCTACAACTTGAAAATCTCCAGTTTAGGCACAATGCTTAGTTAAGTTACCAGGAACACAAAACTTTAAGGTTTCGTTCTTTCTTCTAAAACACTCTGGAGCCATTTCCTGGTGCTGCTGACAAATGGTACTATGAAATTTGCCCATGACTGAATCTGTCCTTTCTCTCCCTCCCTCTGGCAGGATTGTCTCATCCACACTGCCTGCTCTGAACAATTTATGTCATCTGTTGTTTCTCAAACTATGCTACTGTCCAGAAAAGTGCTTCTGGATTCCAGCTAAAATCATTCCTGGAAGTATAGTAATCATATAGCAGTGAGGGCAATGATGGATTAGTGCTGAACTCTGTGTCCAGAAACAGATTCTTAACTAGTGCAAACACACAGTAAAGCACCTTTTGAGCTGTCATATTCAATTGTCTTTTTTAATGGTCAACAGCTTTCTGTAGTGCTGGACAGGGAGGTTGGGTTAGATGATCTCTAAGGTCCTTTCCAACTTTTAGACCATTCTATGATTCTATGGTTCTATGATTCTATGCTTCTATGACACATGTTCTATCCCTACACTACCTAATTTTTCTCATTGTTCTTATCTGGAAGGCTGCTCCAGAACCTTAATATTCTTTCCCTTCCTTACAATTTTTATTTTTCTCCTTTTCTGTCTCTCTCACCCCATCAATTCAAACTTCTTCCAGTCTGTCAATTCAGCAAAATGATTTCATCTAGCCTTCCAGTAATATGATTTTCATTTTGTACTTAAAGGCGTCTCACATGCCAATTTGAATAGATCTCTGTGGAACCAGGAGTGTAGCAGAATAAGAACTATTGTATGTCAGCATTTATCTGATTGGAGGAAAAGAATGTATTCCAGGTGACCTTCCTCTTCTCTGAAGCTTCTTCAGATCCAACTGAAGTCAATAAAAAGATTGCAATCAGCTTCAGAAGTATCTATTATTTAGACTTTGAATTTGTGGCCATTTCAGCAATGGGTACTTTAAAACTGGTGGCAATATAGAATTCTTTATTTCACAATTTATTTCATTACTGAATATTTTTTTAAAAAAATCCCATTGTGGGGAAATGAATTCCTGTGTAATGCTTCATATTGTTTATGACAAATTATAGGAGAGATCCCTGTGGCAATACAAACATTATATCCTGCTCAGTGTTAGCAAGCTTGAGGTGTATCTAGATGTGACAGAGCTATATCGAGGACCTCCCTTCATAGAAGACTCTCTTTGGCTCATCACCATTCATTTTGTCTGCATGGAGCTGCAGGGATGTATTTAAAGGGTATGAGATACCTTTGCAGTGAAGAATGCTGCCACAAACTTCTCTGGATGGAAGACAAGGAGACTTGTTCGCACACTCCTTCTCACCATATGGTCCCATCAGTTTGACTCATTCCCTGTGTCAACAAGCCTTCATGGATTTGGAGCTGACACTAGTTTTATTATGTTGTATAATGTCACTTCTTGTAATTGAGTTTCATCTGGGTTGGATGAAAGGATTCAGCAGTTCCATTTTGAATGGATTCCAAGTGAGAATTGCTCTCTGATATCTTCCTGCTACGCTCAGAGCAGAGTCAGCTGAGCCGCACACCCAGGTTTCATATATCACTTTCTTCTGCTACTGTGCCAGCAAGTTCATTGTAAGTTGAACATGATATATATCCCTAAAATAGCAAGTTTATGCATGCTGCTCTATACCAGTTATTGGAAAAAGCACATGTACTGAAAGTTCTATATTGAATTCTCCTCCAATAGTAAATTCATACTTTTTTTGAAAAAAAAATTATTAAATTGATTGACATTCTACAAAATGAGATTTTTTTAAATAATCTCCCTTTATTTTCTCAATTCATTGATAAATTAAATTTATCTGGAGAAAGAACTCAGTCAAAAACAAACTCAGAGCAAAAGCTCTATTTTCTCAGCTACCACACAGTGTTAGCTGAGTTTCATAAACAATAAATCTCCCTTGGGATCAGCAGATTAGCCATGATATTTTTCTCCCTTCTTGACATCTGAATTTACCTAGGTTCAAACCTGCTTTGCGGACAAAGGGGAAAATTCTGGGCCTTTGGATTGTTTTGACTGAAACAGATAGGACTGTAGCTGTAAGTGCTTGCAAATTTACCCATTAGTAAAATAAGTTTTAAGGATATAGTAAAAAATTATGCAATGAGTTTTGGATTTGTATTTGCTTCCTAAACATAGTAACCTCAAAGCAGAATAATTCCTAATCCTCAGGTTATATATATGTATATATAAAATCTCATATTTCTAGTGTTATTTACATGTGACAAATATTTTTGACGTTTTGATACAGTTTCTAAGGATACTGGAAAAAAATCTAATCATATATTTTTGCCAGTTCTATATTTTTTGTCTAGTTTCTGTGTTTTAAAAAGGCATACACAGTGAAACTGCAGGGGCTCAAACACCTGTGGGTTATCAGTCTTGAATTGTTGCTTCATGTAGCACATCATACTAGAGGCTTTCAGTAACTCAGGATAAGTTATAGAAATATTGATTTTAAATTTTGTCATTACAAACTGTAGGTTATTGTTTTAAAGCATATCATTAGCTCTAGTTGAATACTTCAGACTTTCTCCAATAATACTGATTGTCATAGAATCATAGAATTCTTGCGGTTGGAAAAGACCTTTAAGATCATCAGGTCCAACTGTTCCGTAGATAGTAGTGACAAAATCAAAGAAATAATTGTGGTGGTCATATTAGCAAGAAATGTGTTAGTAAAACAACTTTAGGAGGCCAATGACTTCACAAACTAAAAGGAATGAAGAATTTGACTAGAAAGTTCCCCCTGCTTGGCTGCTTAAGGGTCGTGGCGGACACCAGGTTGAACATTAGTCAGCAATGGTCCGTTGTGTTACAGAAAGTTAATAGTATCTTTGGCTGCATTAGACAAAGTATTACCAGCAGATTGAGGGAGATGATCCTTCCTCTATACATAGCAGAGCTGAGGCCATACTCAGAGTACTGTGTCCAGTTCTGAGCTCCCCAGTACAAGAGAGTTATAGATATACAAGAGAAAATCCAGTGAAGCCTCCCAGAGGTGAATAAGGGACTATTATGAGGAAAAGCTGAGAGAGCTGGGACTGTTCAGCCTGGAGAAGGGAAGACTCCGGGGGAATCTTATGAGTGTATACAAAGGAGGGTGCAAAGCAGATGGTGCCAGGCTCTTTCAGTCGTGCCGAGTGTCAGTACCAGTGTCAGTGGGCAGAAACTGAAACATAGGACATGCAACCTCCAGGTTGCTCAGGAAGATTGTGTAGTCTCCATCCTTGAAGATATTGAAAAGTCGTCTGAACATGATCCGGGACTACTGGCTCTATGTGGCCCTGTTTGAGCCGGGAAGTTGGAGCAGATGACATCCAGAGATTCCTTCAAAACTCAACCATTCTGTGATGCAGTGATTCAGTGAATAATGTAGTCAGATGCATTAAAATACCATATGCCTCAGGAGTAAAGACAGAGCATGAAGTAAGAATACAGAGTTCAGGAGCCTTCAGAGCATAGCAGAAAACATTGACTTATGAGCCATTGCACTCAAGCTCTTAAGTTGACCCTAATGCAGTAGTAGGAGATGGCTCAAGAAGCAGACCAGAGATTTCAGGCTGCTGAGGTGGTGCTGGAGTTGTGTCAAATAGGCTGCAAAAGGCTGAAGGCTTCTGAATGGTTTTGAAAATAGATATATGCAGTGTATCATGAGCTGAAATAATTCAGTCTAGAGGTAGGAAAAACTTAGCAATATTTAGGGCTAAGCTGGACAGGAGAAGGCACAAGAACAGTTACCAGAGAGTAGTATATAAAAAGCCAATGCATTTCCTTTCATTTTTTAGTGTAGGAGCTGTGAAGTTGACATCCAAGCTGTGACTGCTGGTGAAAAAAGCCTCAGCTAAAGATCAAAATGTAAGTCAGTCACGTCCTTCAGCTATTTCCCTTAAGCCTCTAGAACCACTTCTGTCTTGTTAGCTTTGGACTTCTCTGTCTGACTGCTGTCCTCATCCTAACCTTCCCACATTACTGCGAAAGGCTCCCAGATGAACTCTCTCTATCACATGAGACTGATACAAAGCTGGAAGACATGAACTAGATAAAGACACTTCAAATTCCTTCAACACTTCTCCCCAAGTCTTGAAGGAGCCTCATAAAAAACATTGAGCAATCTAGGCAAAGCAAATCAGTTTGATAAAAGATGTGATAGAAATCTTGGAGCTGCAGAGCATCTCCCAGCATTACTGGATGATTTTTTTGGGTGAGACTAAAATAAGACCTGAGCATAGCCCTATTCATTCCCATCAGGCACTGTAAGTCTTTCAGCATATTTAGGTGTCTGTATGTATGTAGATTTGTGTTCATCCAATACCCAGTCTGGGATACTAACCTGTACCACACATGTCCATCAAATAGAAGAATGTAGGCTCTGTCTCCTACAATTTTGTCTTTGCCCACAGAAGCAAAGAATCCTAAGGACACAGAAATAAGCCTTCTGCTTTGTGTTTATTCCCAGCACATAGACACTGGAACAGCAATAAAATTGCTCAACTTGAGCTGGAAAAGCATTATGGCTGTTGGCAAGTAGTGAACACAGAAAATATTTTACTTTGACTCTAAAGTTCCCATATTCAGAGTGCCTGTCCACATACTAATAAGTAGAAAAAATGTTCCAACTTGGAAGAAAATTCAGGCTATGCTTAAAAAAGAGAGTAAATATCTAAAACCATAAGCACTAACACAGTGGATCAGACTAAAATTATACAGAGATCAGTATGCTGCCTCTGGCTATAAGTACACACTTATCTGTCCATTGTTATTTTATATACATTTCTCTGCTATTGGCTATCTAGCAGTTCCCTGAACCAGACGTTGCATTTGACATACTGCATTAACAAATGAGATTACCTTTCCTGAATTTGTCTCATCCTTTTTTATTGCATCATTTTGGGCTCAAATATCTTTGCTGATTCTCAGTACTCTTATGTAATGTTTTGGTTTACCATTCAGGCAGCAAACTTGGTTCCAAACTCCGTCAGTACCCTGTAGATCTAAGTATTATTACCTGACTTTATCTTATGGTAGCCAACTTATTATATTGGTGTATTATTCTTACTTTTAAAATAATATCAGAGAAAGCTACGATTTTGATGTTGTTTACATTTCTTTTTTTCACATTTTTATGAAAAATATGCCAGAGATGACCACAGAATAAAACTTCAGGTTTGGAGGAGAAAGGCCAAAACAAATAATATTTCATGTACTTCCCCATAATAAAGATGATTCCTAATGATAGTATTTGTCTGTAGTTGTTTCTAAATATAAAGGATCTCATACTCCTTTACCAAGAATTGACATTGCAATTAAGTGTAGATTAATCAAAGCCGATTTTTAATATATGCTTTTTTAAGCCTGTTATGGGTTATGTGATTTTATTCAAGAGTGAGAAAATATTTGAAACAATTTCCACTTTTCTTTTGTTTTCTATACACTTCCCAAGAATTAAGTAAAGATTTGAATGCATTAAATCAGGATAACTTGACCTACTTTCCAATTTATTTTTTATTATAAAGAAGCAAAACACTTATTCCATTTCTTCTTTGTTCCATGGTGCTGGTTGTAATAAATTCATCTGTACTCCCCCAAGACTGACCTCAAAGAACAAACTTTATATGGTATTGTAAGTAGCAGAGACAAAGATAATACAGAAGGTTTGTCCTCTGAAGAGCTTTGCACCAAAAAGAATACCCTGCTCATCTTTAGTCTCTGCAAAAAGCTAATTATCAGAAATCTGGGCTGTTTGGGAACAACATTTTTGTAAACTTAATACAATCAGCACAATGCGAGAAAACATCAAAGATGAACTGTGAGAGTCACATAAAGCTAGTTAAAGGCACCAAGAAAATCATGGCATATAATTTTCTATAATTTAGCTAGAAAATGCAGTACACACTATAAATGGACCAAAATAACCTTCACTTTAGACAGCCTTCTTTTCAAAAAGCAATTACAACTTGTTAGCCTTTGAATTTTGCTTCTCCTTAACAGCATTAAAAAGAACATAGTTTTTAGCTTCAGAGGTCTAAAATGTTTTATAAAAGCTTTGTTATAAGGTTGTTTCATGTGCCAAATGTCTGCTATCCAATTTAAGAAAAAAAAATTAAGCTCAGTGGTGCATTTTTGATCTTTCATTTCCAACAGGGACATTCTTCAAATCTTCTCTATTCTTCTATATTGCATAAACTAATATGGTATATAATCATGTCTTGATTTTGCATTGCAATCTTTTATCACAGATCTTTATACTGACACATTTCTATCGACTTAAATGAAACGCTGCATGGGTGGAAGGGGCTGCTGTACTGCAGAAATGGATGTGAAATTAGAAGGAATAAGAATAACTTTCCCATACACCATGTGGAGGTTAAGGAGAGTATGCAATAAGCGATTCTACATGGATTTTAACTCAATGGGCACAAGATGGAAATTTTGCAAATAATGGGGAAAGGAACACTCTAAACAAACCAAAAAAGAACGGATTTCTGGAACATCTAGGGAAGTTTACTAATTTCCCTTTGCACCAGGCAGGTTGAATCACCCTTAAGAGGTTGGATCACCCTTAAGAGGTTGGATCACCCTTAACGGTTGGATCATCACTTAAGAGCTCTGGTGTAGATTTGTGAGACTTGCGCAATCTGAAGTTCATCTTCACTGCATTTCTTAGTGCTCAGGGAAGACTTTAGCTCAGTTATACTTCTCTTTATCTAGTTTGTTTTAGTGACTATCACAGATGCATGTTATAGTTATATATGTTATATATGTTCTAACCTCTCCATGGCAGGGAGAGTGGAACTGATGATCCCTTAAGGCCAAGGTCCCTTCCAAGCCAAAGTATTCTATGATTCTATGACTACAACCCCGACTGCAGCATAGCCCTGTATTGTGTGAAATTCTGCAGTCTTTTCTCCAACAAACAGTACACATGAAATAAGATGGATATCTCCTCATGTCCTTTATGAAGAACCTTCTCTTCCTCCTTCTGCTTCTCCTTATAGCATAGTCCCCTACAGCCCTTTTCTGTACAGTCCAACATAGCTGGTCACTACTTTCAGAGCTGCCTTTGCCTTTGACTAGTGCTGTCTCCTAGTCCGCTGTTTTGGACAGGTTGCCTCCAGCTTGGTGCTATTGCCAGCCTTGTTGTTTGGGAGGTGCTAGACAGAGCAGTCTATCTGGGGAAATATGCCTTTTGCCCATCTTGAATTTTATACCCACCAAAATTCCGAGAACAGGCTGGCCTAAGCACTGCTTCAAAACGAAGTAGACACAGATCTGTGAAGCCGGGTCTACTCAGTCATGGATATAGTCGTAGCATTTCTACCCTTGCACCAGTGGGCTAGCTGACCAAAGCTGCTGATTGTGCTAGTGGATTCAGATGGACATCGAGTGCCTGTACTACCAATTAATTTGTTTTTCCCCTGATTTGGACTCTTAAACTCAGATTCCCTTTCTGTGTAACACCTGTGGAAAGTATCATCATAGGCATAGTGGAGAATAAGCATATTAATTTATAAATTGGAGCATAAATGAAGGCTTAATTTGCCTCCAGGATGAATAAGGAGTTAAGTGTGATTGTCCTGTGTATACTAAATGGGAGACCTGTGGACCATGACAACCGATTCAGTTTTCTGTCAAAAACTATATAGATATTTCTAATGAGTTGAAACAAAAGACAGTAATAAAAAAGTAAGAATTGATCCTGTTGCTTATTCTGCATAAAAATAAGTTCTCTTTATCAGAGGTTACATATTTATTAAACACACATTTCTTGTCTTCTCACAGCAACAGGAAGCAGGGTTATTTCATGACAATAAAGTGGTATGAAATCAATTAATTCAATGAAGTGCACTGTTTCGTTTTTATTGGATTATGTCCTCTCCTGCTGCGAGTAGTTCACAAAATCTCTTAAAAGAGAGTGCCATGCAATGCTCACCGTTGGTCCATTGTTCTGTTATGACCAAATTGGACACAAAGAACAGGCTGGCAAATCAATGGGCAAAAGGAAGATCAAGGCTCAATACAGCAAGCTGCGCAACACTGAAATACAATTCACTTTTATGATGACACACCTCATTACTTTCTCATTCCTTTTGAGAAAAACAGATTGGGCTTGTACTATATGTCTTGCCAGCAATTAATACCCAGTTGTCACAGACAGAACATACCAGCTAAAGCAAGTAGCTGGTCAATGGGCATTTCCAAAAATAGAAATGGTCTGAGGAAAATGAAAATGTAATGCTTCTAATGTAAATGTAAATGTCTGTAAGTATGCTCAGGTGACCTTTTTTAATGCAAACAAGGGAAAGACCAATACCAGAAAAGTAGTAGAATTCTGGTATTGTTTTCCAAAGGATAATTGTATTTCTGCCTCTTTTAATGGAAATGTATTATAGGTCTAAACTGGTAACAGTCTGGATTCTTGACCGGCATCGTCTATTGAACTGCTGCGATTAAAATTTAGTTGTCAGGAATCTCATGCTGATTGTAGTACATGCTCCATCAGCCAGGAAAAATCAAGAAAAAGCAACAAGTCAACAGATTCCTCAGATCTGTTCAATTTGACAGGTTAAGCCGACACACTAAGGCTTATGGTTAAGGTCATCACAATATCAACAACATTGTGAATTCTTACATTTCAAATATTGTATGTCCTGCAGTTACTGATTAACCAGCAAAATCTGTATCTGAAGTAAAAAAAGATAATCTAGAAGCTACAGACTTGCATCATTTTGCAGTAGATGTTAATAATCCTCATTTTTTTAATGACTGTACTGATTTGAGTGGATTATAAGGACAGCTCACTCAGAGAAAGCTTAGCCAGCTGGATATCATATCCAAATGGAGTGGGCGCAGAGTTACACAGATTTCATGCTTTGATCTGCAATGTTGAAAGGAGATCATCAATTTTAAATCACATTTCTGTCTCAGATTGTTTTACTGGCTGCTATTATGAAAACACTCATGCTTATCAGAACTGTAAACTATTATTTCTCAGAAATCTCTGTATATTTGCTTAGTGCCTTTGACATCACTTTGTGTCTAATGTGTGCTATTTCTCCTGTAAAACCATTTGTTTCTACTGTAGAGCAATTGATTTTTTTTGTGCATTTCCTTTGATTTACATCTGAGATCTACAAATGTAATTAACTGTGATATCGCTATTCCTGTCAATTTGCCAATATTGTCCTGACATGTTGCTTCCAGAGCAAAGTGAAAGCAAACAGCACTTACGCAAGATATGAAAATAGACGACTGTAAAATAATAATCTTGTGGCAACTGGTCATAAGTTTACAGTTAAAGAATATTGCTAACTGAAACATGGTTTTAAACTCTGCTTAGGTTTCTTGAAGCATCTTTTTCTATTCTTATTTATTGGCTTTATATATTTATATGTGTTCTAATAATTTGCACACTTCTGTTTGTTATTTAAAGTGTTCTGTATTTTTGTATCTAGGCATCAATATCCATATCAATGATAACTATTTGATAATTTAAGAATGTTGATAGAAAAGGGTGTTGTGTGATAGCAGCAAGTATGTAACCTTGTAAGAATAAAGATAATGTAATTTTATAACCCCTTGTTTGTGTGCTGGCGGGTGAGCAACTACTATAGAACCTGAGTATAAAGCTTTCTTGTGTCAATGCATTGATTTTACTTTGAAAGAACTATAAGAAAAGCAAACAGATAAATGTTGGCTAGCCTGGTGACTATTCTCATCTGAAAGACTGGAACACATTTTGCAAGTAACAATTCCTAGTGACTGACTGGTAGGAATTTTTAATAATTCAGAATCCTTTTTTAACCCTTGGGAGACTGGTCACATTTGTCTCAGAGGGAGCAGAAAATATCAGTACAGAAAACAAGGTGATGTACCAAGATAATCAAGTCATTTGATAAACAAGGATAAGGTTCTTCATAATTTTACAGTTTCAACAGGAAAGATTGGTCAGCTTTCAGTGCTCAATTTAGAGACAAAAAGAACTTTTTTTTTTTGTCTTAACATAACCAATGTTGAGGGCATCATCTTCAGATATGACACTGTGATTCAAGTCCCTATTCTTGATTTAGATTGGAAATACAAGCTTCTATTTTTGCATATCAAATATGAATATTCCAGCACCTGCATTGCAGTTGGCATAAAGGTCTCTATTCTTGAGATTGTTTCACACAAAAAAACCAGTGTATCATCATTACACCAGAAAGGGAAATTGAGTCATGCTGATTTTATAGTACAACCAGTATTTAATACTTTTTTAGTAGGAATAAGTCTTGCCAGAGATTTGGTTATACTTTGCACACGGTAGTCAGTAGACTTCTGGTGCAGGCACTTGCCTGGTGCTGTTGGTGCAGCACTGGAACACTAAAAGTAAAATGTGCTTCTCTCCTTTACATCTTAGAAAGAAAATGAAAAGTTTTAAGCAATCTCAATGGCTTTCACAGTACTATAAATATATTCCTGACCAGTGTTAAGCAAGGCTGGAGAATTTAGTGCCTTGTCTAAGATTCGCATGATTTCTATCCAGAAAAACGGTAGTAGTGGGGAAAATTGATATGAATTTCTAGAGCCATTTCAAATGCTTTACAACCCATCTGCACAGGAGGGGTAAATACAATGCAAAGATGGTGGGAAACTTGTACCGGTGAGGAATGACTGCTGGGAGATGGGAAGGATAATAAGAAATGTCTGAATTAGAAGTAGGTTACTGTTAATGTTTGGAAAGGCTAGAGGATCATACTGAGAGTCTAGGAGGTATATGGAGTAAAGTAGTGCCCTGAAACTCATTAAATTTTCTTTCATATTTCCCTAAATAAACATCCACAGGGCAGAATTAGTTTGTCTAGTTATAAGTGTCTACTGCTATTTGTGAAGCCTGAGGGTATCCCACCCTTCTTCCAACTGCTGCTTCAGCAAGAATCAGTAAATCCTGTGTCATTTATTCTAGTGCTTTGAGGGTGTCCTGGATATCTACAATAAACATGTTTACATTTGCACACAAACCTGGAGTCTGGATGACTTACTGGTAGCTAAAATCATGAGCTCATGAATGGCAAAACTCTAATTGGCAGACGTTGTCAAAGTTATTATATGATAGCTCTTTGTGAGCTTACATTATATAATATGCATTTCCAGTCTAATTCCATCTTCTAGTGGACAAATATTTATCCCATAAAATTATTGACTTAATTTGAAACCTGCTTTATTAGACACATGACAAATATAAACATTTTTTTATTTAATCTTTCCCACGATATATTTAATATTTACTGCACTACCCAAAGTAGCGTTACTGCAGTTTGAAGTTGTGATATTGTCCCATCAATGTCATTGAAATGATGCTGATTTATACCTTTGGAGACAATTGTCTCTAGTGTTTAATTTTGTGTCTGACTGTGTTAGGCATTGCTCATGCAAGTTATGGTCCCAAGGACATCAGCATAGGCACATCAAAGAAAAGGTTGTTGGGCTTAACATGGCAAATAAATGTCCAAAAAGCAGATGTTGATGCCTCGTTAATGACTTTCTTACTAGTTATTGGACAGAAAGAGATACAAATGCAATCATAAGAACCCTAAAAAACCTGCTGGGAACAACTGCACTAAAATAGGCATAATAGCCCACATCTGATCTAAGGGGACTAGCTCAAGCCATCCCATTTCTAAGCCAGAGAAGATGAATCTACCCATGACATCAACTTACAGAAGTTTTAAGATCTTGATTCATTTTGATGAGTCTGTCATTCATGGTAACAATGTTTTATAAAGATGAAAGTACCTGACTTTACCTTGAATTTTCTACACCTATAACCACACATACCCTGTCTTCCAGAAAGACAACAGTCAGTGATTCTGCTAAAGCCTTTGGTAACAATAACAAATCCCGTTATATTAGTTAGGACGAAGGACAATCTTGTAGGTTGTATAAGAAATACCTAGTCTTCTAGCCATCATAGCTGAAACTCATTATTCTGACAGCTGTGTGCCTGTCCCATTCCCCATTTCCTTCTCTCTCTGTGCCTCAGTTACTGGGAGAAGCTGTGTGAGAATGGTGAAGGAAGCAAGGACGGTGGAGGCAGGGTGATTTCCCTTCATTCCCTCCTTCAGAAATATTTTCTTGCTGAGACTGGTTAAAGGTCATCATTACTAATGCAGGAATGAGGGCAGCATACAGAAAAGGTATGGCATTTCGTTATTTGTGTTACAAAGATCACCTGAATAAAGCTTTTGTGCTACTCCAAAGTGTAATATAGCCTACAGCTGCCAGGTCCCCTGCACCCTGGCAGCACCTAAAAGGAGAGACAAGTGTCATCTCTACACAAATCTACACAAAAATCACTCAAGTGTGTAGATATGTGCAGAGTTTAAATGCTTTTTCTCAAAGAAATCCTACTGTAGAAAGAAAATTCTTCTCCACCTACTGATTCCTGAACCCAAACCCATCCCTTTCTGCCCCTATTTCACACATTAAAAGGAAGAAGCCACTATTATCTTTTTCTGTAGCCTTCCACAGTGCAATTTTTTTAGTAGTATGTCAACCAGCCCATGATTTAACACTTCACTTTAAATTATCCAAAAAGTCATTCAACGACTATGACTTGCTGTACAGTGGTGATTTTCAGGTGCTTTCTAAAAGCCTACAGATTACAGTGCTCAAAAAACTTTCAAAACCAGGTTCTTATTTATTTTGTCTCCTAAAATATTACTTGGTTCCAGATGTTCTTTTGACAGATAAATCAAAAGCTAAGGACCATGTACTGAACTCTCATTTTTCAGGTAGAAGGTTCAGATTTGATGTCATCATGTTCTTGTTCTAAGGTTAGGAAACTGCTCATTTAGAGAATTACTTATATAACTGATCATCTGTTTTTCCAGAGTTCCAAAAACGAATCCATTTCTTTAGCTATCATCTCATAAAAGACAGAATAATGGTAAGAATGACTAGATTTTTTTCAAAGAGAAAACAAAGCTGTTAGTCTACATCAGCAGTGCATAAGGCATTTCTATTTTATTCTGTAAACACTCCTACACACTTATTTGTGTGAAGTAAGACATTTATAATGGTTGGTGTATATAATAAAACATAACTTAACTAAGGCTATATCAATGAATCTGCTGCATTACACTCTTTTTTTCTACATAATAACTGTGTCTTCCATTCATTTGTTTCCATCTCTTTCATTTTAAATGATTCTTGCCCAAGTCTCAGATGTGTCACAGCATAGGGACATTCTACAACTGTAAGAAGTGACTCCAGCTTCCAAATTTAGAAATCTGGACCTTCAGATGAGATCAGTAAACTCTCTAAACATGAGTTTTGAGAACATGGCAGTATCTGTTTTCATCACTTAGTTTATCCATTTCATAGTTGATTTTGAGGTATGTATATATTTATTTAATTCCTTCTGTGCCTAGACTAAGATCTTTACAGAGTCTGTAAGCGTCAGTTGTTACCTTTCTTTTTTTTATATTGAAACATGCTTATTTCCAGTCACGAAACCTGTTGATGTTCAAGGGGAAAAAAACAGTATTATGGCTTGGTAGTCTAGAATCATAGAATCATAGAATGGTTTGAGTTAGAAGGGACCTCAAAATATCGTTTAGTTCCAACCTCCCTGCCACGAGCAAGGAAACCTCCCACTAGACCAGATTGCTCAAAGCCCTGTCCAAGGTGGCATTGAACATTTCCAGGAAGGAGGCATCCAGATCTTCTCTAGGCAACTTATTCATGTCTCATCACTCTCACAGGAAAGAATTTCTTCAAATGTAAAAAAAAATCTACTCTGTCCAATCTAAATCTATCTTATTTCATTTTAAAACCATTGCCCCTTGACGTATCATTACATGCCCCTGTAAAAAGTCCTCTTTTTCCCTGTAGGCTCCCTTTAAGCACTGAAAAATCACTATAAGGTCTCCCTGAAGACTTCACTTCTCCAGGTTGAACAACCCTAACTCTTTCAATCTCTCCTTATAGGAGGGCAACTCAAATAATACTACATCATGTGTACGAAAAATCCAAAGAAACAATGAAAGAGCTTCTACTGTTCCTGCCCAGGAGCGGATATGTCATGAAAAATACCAAACCACACAAGAATTTTTTTTCCATCAGTTCTATGGATCAGACTATCCTCTACCTAGCTACATCTAATCTTCCCTTAGCTCTCATGCAGTGCTGCCTAAATCTGCAAGTTCACTAGTTTTCTTTGAATACAGGGGAAAAAATAGATTTGAAAAACCAAAAGTCAGATGAACCAGAAGTATTCAGGGCAGATGGAAATTACAATAATTTGTCTCTGAGGTGGAGAAAGAATGGTTATTAATAACCACCCAAGTAATAAGCTGTGATGGGTCAATTCAGCAGTTTTCATTTTAAAATTGTTTATGAGTAGTTTTGTCTTTAAAACGCTGATGTAACATTTACTATAGGTAACATTACATCATAATTTAACTTCATGTAAATGGAAATAAGGTTATTTTAAACAGAGAGTATGATAGCCTGAGTTTAGTGATACCTAGCTATACTTACATTGAAGAACTTTCACCTAATGAACTTCCCTTGATGAAGCTTTAAACTATTCCCTCATGTCCTACCAGTCGACATCAGAGAGAAGAGATCAGCACCTCCCTATAAGCTCCCCCTCACTAGAAAGTTGGGGACAGCAATGAGGTCACTCTTCAGACAATCTCCTCTCATCTAAGGCAAACAAACCTCCTCAGCCACTCCATCTAATTCATGACCACTAGTCCTTTCACCATCTTTGTTGTCCTTCCTTGGACACATTCTAATATTTGTATCTCTTATATTTTGGAGCCCAAAACTGCACACAGTTCTCAAAGTGAGGCTGCACCACTTTGAGTATAGTAGGCAATGACCGGTTGATATATTGTGCTTAATGCATCCCTGGATATATTTGTCCCTTTTGGCCACCACAACACATTGTTGACTCATATTGAGTTTACCACGAACCAAACCTCCAAGAGTCCTCACTGCAGGGCTAATCTCCATCTGCTTGTCTCTCACTCTAGATGCACATCCAGGGTTAAACCATCCCAGGTGCAGAATCCACTACTTGTTAAATTTTATGTAGCTGGTGATTGCCCAGCCCTATCAAGACCTCTCTAACCTCAAGGGAGTCAGTGGTTCCTCCTAACTTGTATCAATGGCAAACTTAGTGTGTATTCAACTCCTATATATAAATGATTGATAAAAACATCAAAGAGACTTGGGCCTTAAAATAGAGCCCTGGGGCACAATACTAATAACTGGCTACCAATCAAATGTCACCTTACATACAACAACTGTCTGAGGTCAATCCTTCGGTCAATTGTTCACTCATGGTATTGTGATGTATCTATACGTGTATATGTATAGCTCCTTCACAGATATAGAAATTATCTGACTTAAAAATTAGAGGCTTATTAAAGAATGTTTTTTCTCTCAGCCTATCATCCTAGAAAAAGTGCTCCAGCCCTCTGATCATCTTTGTGGCCCTCCTCAGGACCTGCTCGTGCAGGTCCATGCACTTCTTATGCTGATGACCCTAGAGCTGGACACAGTAATCCAGGCAAGGTCTCATCAGAGCAGAGCAGGGGGAGAGAATTACCTTTCTTGATTTGATGGCCACGCTTATTTTGATGCACCCTAGGATATGATTGGCTTTCTGAGATTCAGAGACACATTGTCAGGTCATATTGAGCTTCTCATCAACCAACACCTCCAAGTCCTTCTCCACAAGGCTGCTCTTAATTCATTCTCCACTGATTTGGTGTTTGGGATTGTCCCAACCCATGTGCAGGACCTTGCACTTGGCCTTGCTGAACTTCATGAGATTGCACAGGTCTGCCTCACAAGCCTGTCCAGGACCCTCTGGATGGCACTCCTTCCCAACAATGTGTGTTGACTGTACCATACGGCTTGGTGTCATCAGCAAACTTGCTGAGGATGCACTTGATCTTGTTGTCTACGACACCAACAAATATGTTAAACAGCAATTGTCCCAATACTGAACCCTGAGGAACACCACTCATCACTGGTCTTCACTTGGACACAAAGTTGTTGACCATAACTCTTTGAGTGTGACCATGCAGTCAACCCTTATCCACCAAGAGATTTATCCATTAAATCCGCGTGTCTCCAATTTTAAGACAAGGATGTTGTGTGGGTCAGTGTTAAATGCTTTGCACAAGTTAAGGCGAGTGTTGTTCTTACTGAAAGATTGTCCTTGAAAGAGGTCTGTTACATTTGGTTCAAGGATGTTTATTTCTTATCAATGAACATTTTCTATCTGCTTCCAGCCCAGAGATGAAGCAAATCTTTACTAGTCCTGACTTACTTAGAAATTCCTGGCTCAACTCTCATAGGATCATAGAATATTCAGGGTTGGAAGGGATCTTTAGAGATCATCTAGTCCAACCTCCCTGTCAGAGCAGGATGACCTAGGGCAGGCCACACAGGAATGCATCCAGGCGAGTTTTGAAAGTCTCCAGAGAAGGAGACTCCACGCGGGCCAGCCTCTGCCAGTGCTCTGTCACCCTCACAGTAAAGAAGTTTCTCCTCATATTGAGGTGGAACTTCCTATGTTCTAACTTAAACCTATCATTCCTTGTTCTATTACTGGGCACCACTGAGAAGAAATTGTCCCCCTCCTCTTGACACCTACCCCTCAGATATTTTATATGTGTTAATCAGGCCCCCTCTCAGCCGTCTCCTTTCAAAGCTAAACAGCCCCAGTTCTCTCAGTCTCTCTTCGTAGGAGAGATATTCAAGTCCCTTAACTATGATGTGATTCATCATCATCATCATCATCATCATCATCATCATCATCATCATCATCATCATCATCATCATCATGTCTAGGCTTCGCAAACAAAGGGCTCCACCCACACTTGCTACAAGCGCACTGGTGGCTAAAAAGGCTGATGTGGGATAGGCAAGCCTGGTTGCAGAATGCACAGCAGAAAGTCTGCTTAGGCTGTATTGGCGAGGCACAGCTCTTTCTGTGTTGTCTTTTCTTCTCGAGACTACTTCTAC
>NW_009724540.1:0-12732 GCF_000703405.1 Apaloderma vittatum | reverse complement strand
CCTTGTATCTCCTCTTTGGGGCTCCTCTGTTGCGGCAGCCGGTGGTGTGTTCACCCCAGAGCACAACCTTAGGGAGGCGGTGATCCTCCATCCTGGAGACGCACCCTGCCTAGCGCAGCTGCGTCCTCAGCAGCATGGCCTCAGTACTGGTGACCCCTGCCTGTTCAAGGACAGTAACATTAGTCACTGTCCAAGCTCACTAGGCCCTGGTAGATGAAGCTTAGGAGTAAAGAGTGGGGCCAGTTCTGCACATGCTGAACCTCACTTAAAAAATCCATTGTGCAGGCTTGAAGGTTACACCCACATCTGTAAAGTCCTGTAGCGACAGGTGAGGGATGAAGCAGCAGATGATAAGGCGCACTGGAAGTCACAGACCCAAACCTGCATGCAGGCGGTTCAGGACATTGGCAATTCATATTAAAGCAAAATGAATTCACCAACCCAGGTGTATCATTACAGCTCTCCTGATACGCAAATGGGATTAATAAGTACTAAATTCAATTAATGCCTCGGTATACATGGCCTTCCCAATGTTTCCAAACTGGCCTTTTCCTCATCTACTTGTTCTATAAAATAATGTGGTATCTTGTTTTCCTATCTCAATTTCAGTGCCAAAAACCTTGCAACGTTAGCATTCCCCAGAGAACAGAAAGAGATTTTTGACCATCTTTAATAATCATCTACCTATCAATGAACAGGGATATCTAGTTAAAGATGTCCCTGCTCACTGAATGGGTGTTGGACTAGATGAACTTTAAAGGTCCCTTCCATCCCAAGCCATTCTAGGATTCTGTGATTTTATGACTAAAATCTGAGTTCTGAACTATTTTGTTCTCCGGGGATATTTGCAGTCAAAACATGGAACCAGAGCATTACTTTCCTAATTGATTCCAGATATATAGGAACTGAAGCAAAGTCCCAAATTCAAAGCCTCGTCAAGCTAAGCTAGGAAGAATTGAAATCATAAGCTTTTCACTCAAAACCTATCTCTGAATAGTGGTTAATCAAGAACATTTACCAAAATCAGAGTGAGTATGCGTATGTGCAGGAGATGCCTATTTTATCAGAGATTTTTAATAACGAAATAACATTTTTCTGTCCCTATCTTCTCTCCATCTTGAGTTTCCTATAACCTTCAGCATTCTCAATTAATGCATCTCTACTTCTTGGTTTTTGTTAACATGATAAGCATCTTCTGCTCCTAAGGAACATCAGGTTTTAACTTCTTTGCTCTTTCCTGGAGAAGGATAAGGAGCATAATACCTACAGCTACCTTAGACCCATATTCTTGGTTTAACAGTGTGTAGCAGATCGTAGTAATATAGAAGATCATTGCTATCACTCCCCAAGGTTAACAAAGCATGAAGATGATTTTGCTGCATGCAGCCCTGGACATTTTTTATCATTTACATCAATTTCATCGGGATATAGAGGCCAAAGCCTGTAGATTTATATTTATAGGTCATGATATGGAGAAAACATGGAGTCTAGTGGTGGTGACAACAGCAAGGTCTTCATCTAAAAGTTCCTCAAAAGCCCCCTCAGAACAAAGAACCCAACCCGTTGCAATATCCACAACATTCACACATTGGGCAGTGCACTCCACAGCTTTTTTTTTTTTTAATATTAAGAAGCTTGTTTTTCTAATGTATGCACCAAGCAAACAAAACAATTAATCAGGAAACCAGCATTTGATTTCCTATGTACTCAAATATGCTAGTTAAATATTACTATGTTGACAGTAACAAAGGCTGAAGTCCATTTTTTACTTTTATTTCCTCACACCTGAGCAGCTCTTACAAGCCTGATTCTCCTTCCTGACAGAAGTATTGTGCTCAAATGACTTTTTCAAATAGGTAAAGTACTTGAATGTTGACCTTCATTGAAAGATATTTTTTTAAAAGTAAATTTTTGTACATTTCTCCTTAAGTTCTTCCTTCTGCCTTGATAATTCATGGAAGAGACCTGAAATGTCTCCTGTTGCTGCTAACAACCTTTCTCCATGATAATTAGCAGAACTACCTCCAGAACAATTTACTACTTGGTGTGAGTAAAAATGCCAGAATCTGTCCTGGATAAGTATCTCCATTTACAAAGTATCTGTCTTGCAGAAAAAGATCTTAAAAAAATCTATGAAGTCAGGCCCTATTGTTAGCAAAGATAAGATAATTAAAATAATTGGTAGTTCCTTAGTGCTCGAAGTGCCAATGTAGGCAGTGAAATAGGACAAGATGTTCGCCTCCTGTTAATGTATTCCTGCACTATAGGTTCATGGGCCTTTGCAAGAATTAATGCAGATCGTGTCCTACAGGTCTGCCCATGTTGAGCACTTTCTGAAGCTGGCACTGGGACTCCTTAAAAGTTTCATAAGCTCAGCTGAAGGTGGTATCTATTTCTATTTAACCAATATTAAATCTAGTGATAAATTCTAATTACTGAACAATTACTGGTGTACATTTAGACTTATCTATCTTAAATGCTTTGTGAGTTCAGCTTTACGACTCTGCCAGGAAGCAAGGTTATAAAAGATAGGAATTTTCCTATACTTAAAGAGAAAAGAGAGAAAAGAGAAAAAAGAGAAAGAAGAAAGAAGAAGGAAGAAGGAAGAAGGAAGAAGGAAGAAGGAAGAAGGAAGAAGAAAAAGAAAAAGAAAAAGAAAAAGAAAAAGAAAAAGAAAAAGAAAAAGAAAAAGAAAAAGAAAAAGAAAAAGAAAAAGAAAAAGAAAAAGAAAAAGAAAAAGAAAAAGAAAAAGAAAAAGAAAAAGAAAAAGAAAAAGAAAAAGAAAAAGAAAAAGAAAAAGAAAAAGAAAAAGAAAAAGAAAAAGAAAAAGAAAAAGAAAAAGAAAAAGAAAAAGAAAAAGAAAAAGAAAAAGAAAAAGAAAAAGAAAAAGAAAAAGAAAAAGAAAAAGAAAAAGAAAATTCTGCTGGTATTAGCATTCACACAAAGGAGAGTAATTGGTGATTTATATTTTTGTACAATTTGTTTGAACTCTAAACCTATTTCAGCCTTACTGCTTGGTTTCAGGCATAGCCTGAAAATCTTATTGTCAGTAGTCTGTATTTATAAGCTTTCCAAGATAATTTTGAATGCTAGTCCAAATGCACATGAAAGTATCTGTATGTGAGTGGGTGGTAGGTCTTAGCTGTAAATCATAGAGTTTCAGGAAAAGAAACGAGTAAAATAAATCTTACTATTTTATCCTGTATTATGTTTTAGTCACGTCTGTGGCTGATGCACCTTCTCCAACCTTGTTCACTGTGCTAAGATTTTGCAGCGGGACTTTCCTCAGGTGAGTCCAGCTAAGGAGTATTTTCCACAGTAACATGAGTATCTTCTCCAATGTCATGGCAGAGAAACTGGATGGTCACAGAGTCTCTCTAACACCTTGTTATCATTATATGTTACCTCTATAAGGCTATATCTACACGTGTAAATAAAATAAAATAACATTAGACACTTTCCTGTCTTTGATGACCAGGATACAAATTAACCATATCTGGGATATCAACATTTAGGGCTGGGCAAGCCACCGAATTCTGACAGATATTCTCTGTGATCACACCACCCGCCCATGGGATAATAACAGGGGAACTAGGGAGAGAGATTTTGAGGTTAGAAAAAAACCTCTTGAACTGGTTTAATGAAATAGGAAATAAAACTAATCATAACAATTAAGATGTTGAGCTATATACAAATATATACAAGTATATGTAAATACATTCAAAAATGCAAGAGAATAATACAGAACCCACACATTCTGGGTGGCAAACAGGCTCCAAACAGAAAAGTCTCAGACCGGACTTGGCAGCAGATGAGAGCACCCAAGCCCAAAGTCCCAACAATAGTCCTAAGAACTGGGAAAGGAAGCCTTGGAGCAGCTGCGCTTCTCCCATCGGGGAGGCAGGACAAAACAGCCTGACCCATCCAACAGTCCTCTCCTGCAGTGCAAAAACAGAAGGCAGCAACACCAGGAGAGATGACAAACAGCCAACAACAATCCTTCCAGCAAAGCAAGCACTAAAGCTCCCAGAAGTCTTTTGAGGGACCCTTTTATACTGACCACCATGGGAAGGAACACTGTGATTGGTCTGTTTGGGTCACCTGACACATCCTCTCCTCCCCATAGGCAGAGCTGCTCCCCTCCTCCACTGTGACCGACACATCTGCCAGGCAACCCAAGAAAACTTTTTTCCTGGTGCTTTCAAACCAGTACCTCAGAATAGACAGTGCTTGTTCCTGGGTCCTCTCTGTGCTCCATGCAAGGATGTCTAAGATATAACTATTGTTTTTCTCATCAAGATGAGTCCTTTATACAGGAGATTTAAATACTAACACTTCCAACTTAAGCATGCCATTTAATGCTCCATTTTTGTAAGATAACTCCAGGCCATAGATATCCGCTTTCTGAGAGAAAGCAAAGATGTTGCTTTGCTCCAGGTGTGGATCAATAAAAACTACATGACCACTGCTAAATGACAGTAACTAAGTCAACAGAATCACACTCTCACAAGCCCTTTAGAGACAAACTTAAACGCATGAACAAGTCACTGTCACCGTAGGATGCTGTTAGGCTTATTAAAAAGTAAGAATTTGAAAGGGAGATAGTGAACTCTGTTTTTTTCTTGAGTCACATCACTATGTTTTCTGATGATCTAAGTTTCTCATTTTCATTAATTCTTACCTTATTTACTATTATAGTTCTAACATTCTACTAAATTTTCTTGTCTAGAACATGATTCATGTGATTTTCACATATCTGTTGATTTCAAGTCAAGATAACACTAAATTCGTGTAATAACACGAAGAATCATGTCTTCAGGTGAATTGAAGGGTGAGTCTTCACTGTACTGGTTTTTTATCTTAATTTTAGAAAGGTCCAGAACATCCAGAACAAACATTTTGTTTTGGCAGTATTTTTATGAATGTATGGTGCATAAAGCTGTACTCTGTGACTACACAGTGGTGGTTAGTGTTGTCCTAAGATGGAGAGGACCTAGCTCTTCCAGTTCTAGAAATATCTTGCATAGAATATACCTGCTCTGAACCAGTATCTGAGAACACTGGTCTTCAAGGCTTGGAGTTTTTCTCATATTAAAGAAGCCAGTGTTTTGATCTGGAATTGCTCAACTGGACACACATTCCATTTTCACAGGAAAATGCATTTGGCTTGAGGATCATCACAGTGTGAAAAGATAAAAAGAAATCGAAATTGAAAAACTTCTTGTAAGAAGCAAGTCTTCAGTCAGTCAGTGAAAAGATTTGAAGTGCTTGGTGCTTGGATAGGAAAGGACGTCCAGAAAATCTGCTGATTCAGAATGATTTACAAGAGAAAGCTCTTGGATAACCCATGGAGAGGTTTTAATGCCTCTGAGATTTGTCTTCACTACATTTTTAGCAGGTGGTTGGCTCAAATAATGCTTATGTTATTATCATATTGCTGTCTTTTTCCTTTAGGAGCTATCAGTATGCTTGTACCATTCAGTCTTTGGAGAAGGTTGCACTATTAGCTTTGTGGTGCAAGTCACTGAGGAAGGACCTGTTACAAGCAAAAATGTCAGCTCTCTGGTATAACCTCTCCAGAGATGCAACACGTTTTCTGAGGTACGATTTCTCTCTGGGATTTTTCAAATGTTTTCTTTAAGTCCTGAGAAAAATATATGTTTTCTGCTCTGTATTTTCACACTACTTTTCCATCCCAGTCAGAAGAAGGCTTCATATTATTACTCTTCGCTCCTTGTGAAAACAGATAAAATTGCTCTTCATGGCATTCGTGCAACACTGGAGTAGAAGCATCTGTGCATTTACTAAGCTTTATAGCTAAAAGCATCATTTGCCCTGATTTGCCATGTGTTTTGGAATAAGGGTTATTATATGGGGGGCTGGTTAGCTCAGGCAGTTGAGCGTGGTGCTAACAACGCTAAGGTCGCGGGTTCGATTCCTATTCAGTCCCCATGTGTTGCCTGATCTAGTTGAGAGGTGGCGTCCCTGGCAGCAGGGAGGCTGGATTAAAGTGATCTCTAAGGTCCCTTCCAGCCTAGACCATTCTATGATATACAAGTAAATTGTTGTTATTGCTGTTAGAATTGGCAGTACTAGTATGGCAACAAGAAAAAACAACAAACTAATCTACGTATCCAACCTGTTTTCTAGTGGCATACAGCTCTTTCTCTTCCAGCTTGTGGTTGTTTCTTTTACATCTGTAGTTTTGTATGATTTTTAATGAAGTACCAAAGGATAAGTCTGCATTCTGGTTCCCATACTCACACTATTTTTTTTTTGTGGTATATGGAATAAGCCCTGCAATTATTTCAAGTGCAAAACCAGAAGAAAAGGCACTATATTGTCTCTTCAAAAACAACTACCATAGGGCAGTAGTTTCTGCTATTTCAAAGGATTAGCTTCTCTTTTCTCTTTTATTTTCTTCCGAATAAAAGAACTATGAAGGGCCAAAACTGACCAGGAGAAACCTGAAATATGTTGCATTCTTCTTCAGAGATCTTTATTGACATAAGCGTTATTGTATCTGTTAAGAATACCTAGCTCATGACACTTCAATATTTAAGGAATTAATTAGTAACCCCTGAGATATCAAAAAAAAAGAAAAAAAAAAAGCCGAGATGGCATCATTATGTGTTAAAAGATGTTTTAAAGATGTGATGATTTTACCCTGGTGGCAGCAAAAATCCCAGCGACAGTTTTAGGAAAAGATAATTATCCTGAAATGTTACTTTTCTGAATAAACCCAGCTTTACTTAAAGGGCTCTCAAGAGGATTTGTTTCAAACTCAAACCCTGACATCCACTTCATGACACTGAGATCCAGCTCTAACAGAGAAGTTTCTTTTTTGGAAAGACATGGTCCATTCGAAACCCACGAGAATGTGAGCTTATGCTGACTGTAGAGAAATTCCTTATGAAATCATCAGAACATAAATCATATAAAATCTTCCTCTTTAAAATACTCTTTCAACCTGCAGTGATCTTTCCTGTATGGCTGGAGTGCAGTATGTTTCTGGTGGACTCAAATCAGTTCCTTCCACAAGGTCTTCCAAAACTTTAAGAAGTGCCTGTGCTTATTTCCCAGTAAGTTTGTTTCCCTTTACTAAAAAGATGGATAATTCCTGGTTTATCACTCTAGCAGAGGAGGGTGAGAAAATCCTTATTATTATGTGTTTCACTGATTCAAATCAGAGATCCCTATGTGATTCCCCTCATCTTCCTCACTGTAGAAGCCAAGTGATAACAAACACAGAATTCATCTTTGCTTGAGAAAGGGCTTCTCTATAGAGACCTTCCATCAGTTGTGACTAAGGGAGAAGTTAATGCTATGATAGATTTGCTAGGATCTTATACCCTATGAGGAGATACTGTTTTGTAACATAGACATGAATGAGAGGGAGGAAGAGCAGAGCAGCAAATTAATAGAAGTTTTTGAGGAAGAGGTCCCAAAGATTCTGCAGCACAGAGTTGAATGTCCATGCAGGTTTGTATCTGCAGTTTTTTTCTGACAGAAGACTGAATGAAAGGTCTTTAAATTGCAGAAAAAAAACACAGCCAGGATGAGAAATTGCCGATGGGTTAAGTTGGAGCTGGAGCTGCATCTCACCCTTCAAATTCACCTCCTATTCTCCTCTTTGGAGAATATGACATAGAAACATGCAATGAGTATCGAACTGGAATGGGCACAACACTGTGATCTGGCAGACACTTATCACTAAAGGTGTCATTCTCTAGTCTGAAGCGAAAATTGCTGCACCACTGAAAAAGACCAAATAGATTTTGAGTTTTCTTTATGAATTATCTGCAGTAGTTGGTTTTAATAAATGTGCCTAACAATTCTTCCAGGAGCTGAAGGTGTGTTGTTATAGTGTCTTAACATACATGGAAATTAGAACTATTCTTGGCTTCATTAGTGACAGCTATATTTGATACTCACACATGGTATCCTGTTTTCCCACAATCATATCTGTTTATCCTTCTATTCACTTGGCTTTTTTGATTTATCAATATTATAGAAGGTATCAATTTAACATAGTCTGATAGGGGCAACTCTGCTGCAAATGAAATGTTTACTACAAGGCAGCAGTTGCAACGTTACCCTACGTCTCTGATGATGGTAACTGCTTATACTGATCCATCCAAATCAGAACTTTTGACTCAGAATGGATGGAAAATACAGAGTGCTTGTGGTGATCCTCGACGGCCATCCTGAGACCACATAATGGCTTCTGTCTCAGGAGATGAGTGCATAGTATTCTCTGAAAATTCGAAGAGATATTTTTTGAGGACTGCCACTCTATTTAGTTCTAAATTTTCAATTATAATAATTTTTTTTAAAAAAGAAAATACTTCTTTACTGCTGAAAATAATTTAGAACAGAAATTCTGGTTAAAAGAAACCATACCATATGTTTTCTGTTTCTTGTTTGACTTATCTTTGTGGGTAGAACTTTGTGCTATTTAATGCTTTGTTTATTTAGCAAACTGCAACCAGGCTGCAAGTTACAATGTGAAAAGGAAGGGACTGTGTATACTGGATATCAGGACATATTTAGAAGTTTTCCAGAAAAATGAAGCTTGATTCCTCATGTGGAGTACTGAGAAGAGAAGACTCAGGAGAGACCTTACAGCGGCCTTCTAGTACCTGATGGAAAGTTGGGTAGGAGCTGTTTATAAGGGTGTGTAGCAGTAGGATGAGGCACAATGGCTTTAAATTAGAGCCAGACAGATTTAGATTAGATATTAAGAAGAAGTTTATTATGAGGGTGGTGAAAGACTGGCACGGGTTGCCCAGACAGGTGGTGGAAGCTCCTTCTCTGGAGACTTTCAAGGTGAGGCTGGATGGGGTTCTGAGCAACCTGATCTAGTTAAAGATGTCCCTGCTCACTGCAGGGGGGTTGGACTAGATCTTTAAAGGTCCCTTCCAACCCAAGGTATCCTATAATTCTACTATTTTAAAGACTTGCAACACTAGGAAAGTGAGACCACAAAACTTAGTGAGGGTCTGGTGAAATACTGTGTTGGCAAGCTAGCAGGAGAAAGGTACCCTAAATTTTGAAAACTGATTAATACTTTCTTATATCTCTAAATATTTTAATCACTTGGAAATGCCATCAGGGAAGTGCTTCTAAGTAAAAGACGGTATCTTCAAAAAGTTTCTAACCGTTTAAGATGGCATTGTCTTACTTCATTTAAACTACTTAGAAATATTAATGGAGATGAGCGAATCAGCCACTCAAAAGACAGACATTTAAGCTGAGTGCGACTCATTTGCCTCCAGACCTGTAGAGATACTAAATGCCCTTATTATAATACAAGAGAAACCACATGTAGGTAAAGTGAGATAAATCCTACCCTTATGGTCTACTAATCTGCAGAGATCACAAAGATGCCACTTAGATTGTAGAACAGGGGCTTGATGAGGACAGGCTTTGAGAACAGCTTGATGAGAACGGGCTTTAAAATTTGACTTATTAACAAGCTGAAAACCTTTGGATAACAGGTTCATGGATCTTCGGTTCATATTGGGAAGGTTTTGTTCCTGAGGAATTGTTTTAGTAAACTGTCACACTGACTTTTCTGATGATGAACTCTGCCTTTATGACAATATATAAACAATACAGAGCAAATAGAAAAGATAGTGTAGACAGTATAATACAGAGGGAGAGGACACAGAAATAAATAAATTAATTATTTAGTAACCAAGAGAAAGAACAAGATTTGTGAAAAGCAGTAGGGTTATTTTTTCATACAGCAATTGAAATCAGTACAAACCTTTCAGTTAACTTTATAGTTAGACTTTTAAACATTGTGAGAGTTTCAGAGTGAAAGATAAGACAAGAAAAAACTTCATTAACTTTTAATCTTTAAAAAAGTTACCAGTGAGAGGGATTTTGGATTCCTTCTATGTAAAACAAATCCTTTTATTTAGACTTCTTTATTCTGCTCTGGATAATTTAACAGTTTGGATGACTGAATTTAGCTGGATGATTGCAAGGGAAGATCTTGACCGTGAACAATTTTGAAAAATGCCAGACATTATAAATTTAACATTCTGGCCTTCCTATCTCTAGTTAGAAGTCTAAGTGGTCAACACATATGCTTTAAATTTGCAGTCTTACACATTATATAGGTTATTGTTTAAAAACAGTCAAACACCTATCTTTAATGGGCTGAATATAATGCTTTTTTCATGCCTTCATTTTACCTGTTTTTTTTCTTTTTTTTCCGTTGATGATGAGAAATATGTCCTCACTCAAATATCTCCTCACCCAAGGCAGAGAGCTCTCTGGATTTGGATGGGTCTGTGGCTTCAGGTCCTGTTCTCTCAGATGAGCACTTTTCAAGTAGACATCATGTTAATCAAAGTGCTTCAGCAGCTGCTTTTTTCCAATTTGGTAAATAGGGCTTTTAATGGATCAAGAGCTTGGATTAGGGGACCAATTAGCTCAGTGGTTTGAGCGTGGTGCTGACAACAAGGACCAACACCGAGGTCGCAGGTTCGTTTCCCACTAGGTCCCCATGTGTTGCCTGGTCAAGTCAAGAGGCGGCGTCCCTGTCCACAACAGGGAGATTGGACTAGATGATCTCTAAGGTCCCTTCCAGCCTAGGCCATTCTATGATTCTATGAAATTATACTACAGACAATCTTTACAGAAAACACAAAACCAGAGATGAATTCCTGAACAATAATACAGTACCTACGCGGACAACTTTTACTAAGTTTCTAGATGACTGAATTAATAGTACTTTTCATTACTCCAAAAATACAAAGGAAAAAATATTCTTTTAGTTCTTTTCAAATCTTTTTCATCCATTCACATTGGTCAATTACACCTCAGCTCAGCAAAGCACTTAAGCACTTGAAAGACTTAATGACTGTAAAAGTGTCACAAAATATTTCCTGTAATCATATTTTCCAATCATATTCTAGTGTTCAAATTTTTTTTGCATTTTTGCTGATGTATTTAGAGGTCATCCAATCTGACTTGTTATTCTCAACTTTTTTTTTCTCCTACTTCTTTTTATCTAATTTTAAATCTCCCCAATGCTATGATTTTATCACCTTGTCTCATTCTACACTAGAAGAGTATCTGAGGTTGCAGAGAAGATCCACATGCTCTTAGTTTGGTGCTCCGTCAGTGCAGGGAATGTGGGCAGACAAGTCTGAGTATGACAACGTCAATATAAAGATGAACTTGAATATAGTGGTTCTGGGTATATGACAATATATCCTTTTGTGGGGAAGGGCAGTCGTATCCAGTAGCAATGACAAATGTGGTTTAGTGAGGATGATTTCATTCATTGTCATATTTTGAGTGCAGGGAGGAGAGGAACTTTAGAAGACTGAAATGCTAATTAGTTATGTATTATTGACTTTAAATGATTGCACCTCTTAAAGGCAAACCCTATCAAAGTCAAAAGGATACTGTAAAATATGATAGTGTTACTATTATGTCTTTAGTCAATACAACTTAACTAATGAGTCAGATTTATTCTTATCCACTGTGAAGCCTGCCCACTTCTGCTTGAGGTTCTTCCTTGTCAATCTTCTTCAAACTTTTTAATACCCTTACTGGATCTCTTGAGCAGTGTAAATAGCTGCTTTTGTCCTTGGATTGCTTGGCAGAATGCCTTTATTGTCTCACACTAATTGTGGTAGAAACAGCAGAGTAATGGTTACTAGCTTCTGTCCTTAAAGTGTTTGTGAGTGTTAATCATGTTCTCCATCAAAGGCAGTTCATGTAGCTGCTTCTCATGGGATACTTAAGTTGAACATAAAACTATGACCATCTCCCAGTTCTTAGGAAATCAAAGCCTCTGTAACTGTGCTAGAAATGTACTTGAGTAAGCATTTACTGGGTCTCTGGCTTGCTCCTGCTGAGTTGCAAAAAAGCAATTTAGAAGACTTAGAAATACAAATGTTCATGGCAAGTCTGTGACTCACGCACTGCTCAGCAGACTCCCTAAAATCCTGATAGAAACATATGACTAGAGAGTCTTCTTGGCTTACTAAGACCAGTTACCTGATGGCACAGGTACCATGTGGTGTAATCCCTTTCAGGGATTTCTCAGGCTCTCTCTGAAGGCTAATTCCCTGTTGGAAATTTTTTGGTTCGTTTTGTTTTTTTTCTTTGCTGCCACTACTTTGATGTCAAAAAAATATGTAGGAAAATGTTCAGATAGGAGATGCCTTCACTGGACACAGTACTCCAGTTCCCTGTCACCAGTCCTGAGGAAAAGAATCACCTCCCTCAACTTGCTGGCAATGCTCTTCCTAATGACATCCAGGAGGCTGTTGGGTTTCTTTGCCCAAGGACCCATTGCTGGGTATTGTTTTTCTTAAGAAACATTTCTCCCTCTTCAACTTTTACTGATATATCGTATTTAGTCTGACACACTGAACTTAATGAGAAGAAATATATCATATTTCTTCCTTCACTGTGCCATATTGAAGAAGCTTTCACTGAAAGTTTCCTGAAATCATCTTTTATTTCCTCAAACTTATAGCACTTTTTGATGCATATTCAAGTTGTACCGTTTTTTTTTATAAACACAGAGGACACTGCAAAGCCTTCCAGATGAGACTTTAAGAACAACCACAGTGGATCAGAACAAAAGTTCTGATCTGTCTGTGCAAGTATCTTGCCTCAGCTGTACCTTAGATGGTGACTTTCTATGTGGGAGCAAGACTACCCGTCTCTTGCTACGAATATCAACTCATTTTAAGATGA
>NW_009724539.1:0-47658 GCF_000703405.1 Apaloderma vittatum | reverse complement strand
CCACCCCTCACCACCTCCTCAATAATTTGTCTTGTAATCTAACAATTTTTCACACCTTTCCTTCCTTACCATGTGAAAACATATCTCCTTTTAGAGGTTTTTTGAGCACCATGTGTGGGGTTAAGGATTTTGTGTAGATTCTCTAACACACTCCATGCACTGAGAAAAGCAAGGTGGAGATACAATATGACTTGGTTCCACCCATGTGCCCTAACTCTGACTGGGAGATGAGCTAGCTAGTCCCCTCCATGACACTCTTCACATCTCAGCTGTGTTCCAGGATGGAGCTGATGGTGGGGAACACTTCATCCCACACATGCTGGAGATGGTGCATACCCCACGGCCCATCATCTCCCACAGCAGAGAGGCTGGTGATGTGCAGCTGTGGGACAGCTTTCCTGATCACAAAGGTCTTAGGTAGTCCCTGAAAGGAAATTACCAGTCTGTGGAAACTACAGAGCGGAAATATTAACTGATGATATAGAAGAGAGAAAGGAAAACTTTACTTTGGAAAGTCAATACCTAAATGTACAGACAAGTGCTCACGGATGTTTCAAGGCAGGGAAGAAAACCAGGCACTGCGAGGACATCAGAGAGAGTTGTCCCTGTGGAAATAGCATGAAGCTCAGATTGACAAGGACTTGAGGAAATATCCCTGTGGGACGAACACAGTCCACTGAAGCACTAACATCCAGAGCCTTAGCCTGAATATGTGCTTAGTTTTGTACCTACCTGAGATGAGAAGTGTGGATCAGAAACTCTGTTTCAAAGCTTTAAATCACAGGATTTTTATTTAAAAAGAGGAAAAGTTTCTTTCTAGCTAGGAAAAGAAATAACTTTGAGAGTTAAAATTTAAGGTGAATTATATCTAAAAAAAACTTTATTTTATTTGATTGCATTTTTTTTCTGCACAAAATGAAGTAGTGCAAGACTCGATCCCATCTGCAAGGCTGCTTTGGGGCTTGCAGTTTCCCTGAGCAATTCATGTTGAGTTCATACAGCACTTAACCTCCTTCGGCATATTAAATACCTGACCTGACACAGAGGTGACCTGATGCAGAAATACAAACATGTAACTCTTTGCAGAATTGCTCAAATAATCTGTCAGTGCCTTTCCCCACACTGGGCACAGCCAGTCTCTGATCCCAAGAAGAGGTCACCTGTCATTTGGAGACAAAATGCTCTTTTTCTTTGTTGTGAGTAGTGGTTCATGCCAAAGCATAGCTCTCGAGATCACTGCAGTTTGCCACAGAATAAGCCCAAAGGTGAAAATAGAAGCGTTAGAGCTGATCTCAGAAGACAAGACTGAGACATGCAAGTCCACGGGACTGGCAGGATACTGCCATAGCAGTAAGGTTTCAGGCTATATCTTGCTTTCTTCTCTCAAGCTTACTAATATTTCACTCTGAGGAGGAAGGACTACTAATTTTATATGATTGAACACTTGAGCAATAAGGGGTAACTATGATTCATTGAATACTCGAGTAGAGATTAAATAAAAAACATTCCGAGTCCTAGAGAACAAAAATAAAAGATAAAGGTAGATGTCTAGGGAGATATCAAATCACAATAGTTTTCCTACTTTTTCCTCCTTTTCAATCTCATTAAAACAGAAATTACAAATGTTTTTATCATCCTGTGTTCAGCAGACAAGCTTCATGACAGTAAGGAATGAAGTCATTTTTTTAATGAAATTCAGACAACTGTAAGAATATAAATGTTTGATTTTACATTACATTGCTGCCTGCAACACTAAACTGAGATTTTTCCATCTCAAACTCCATTGCTACTCCACTGCTCTTGGTAGCAGTTGTATGGTAACACCATACGACTCGTTTCCACAAGACACAGCATACTGAGAGAACAATGTGACAGTGAATATTTTTGAGTTATAATAATTCAACTCCAGCTGGTTTTGTTATCCTGTGATGGGGATAAAAAACCAAACACAGTCAATTCTGAACATAATTAAAGACATTCTTCTGGTTCGTGTCAATTATTTTTAAAATGTGTCTTGCAATGGAGTACAGACACATTGCAAAAAAAAAACACTGCTTGCTTCTGTGAAGTGCCAAACATTGTGCAACATGATATTGAATTTCAGTAATTAATTACATCTTGCCAAATTCAGCTGTTTAACCCTGTGGTTTTCCTTGAAATGCCAGCGGTTGTTTCAGCCAGTCTTTATGGCTCTGCCTCCAACCCCATTGAAACATTACAATCTCTCCACTGACTTCAAGTGGTCTTAAATCAGATCCTCAATGTCGGGGACATTATTGTAAAAAAAATTTGGACCAAGATTCTAGTCTTATTCACAGAAGAAAAGAAATGAGATCTTTGGAGTACAGCATTTGTTAAAGTAACAGCATTCAAGCCCTGATCCAAGCCATATTTGAAAAGTTAAATACAAGAAAATCATGACTATTAGAATTTAATAGCTGATTAGTGAGTATTAAAAGCACAGAAATAATGTTAGAATTCCAAAGACACATAGAATATTCAAATGTCCTTAGGGAGAAAATCTCTTTCTCTGTCAATAGGATCAAGTAGAAAACATCTTTTAAAGACATCTGAAGACTGTCCAGATACATAACTGCTGAGGCTAAAGCCACAGCTCATGAATAGAGAGGCACAGCTCTATGCATTCACACTTTCCTGATCATATATCACTGAATAGACCATGTATTGAAACATTGAAAAATTGAGAAGTATAGCCCACAGGATTTTTCCCTATTATGCATGATATCCACAGGATATTATCCATGGGAATCCAAAAGACAACCATCCTCTCTCAGACTTAAATTACTTCTACAGCATGTGGTTATTGTGATTAGCCCTTTCATGCATCTGTAATCTCTAGGAAGCTGAAGTCCAATAAAAAATAATTCTTCCATCTAGGTTTCTTATGCAGAATAATGCAAATCACAGAATCATAGAATGTTTTGTGAAGGAAAAGACCTTTAAAGGTCGGCTAGTCCAACCCTCCTGAAATGAGCAGGGACATCTTCAACCAGATCAGGTTGCTCAGAGCCCCATCAAGCCTGACCTTGAACATTTCCAGGGATGAGGCTTCTACCACCTGTCTGCGTAACCTGTGCCAGTGTTTCACCGCCCTCATCATAAAAAAAAAATTTCTTCCTTATATCTAGTCTGAATCTACCCTCATCTAATTCAAAACCATTACCCCTTGTCCTGTTGCTATAGGCCTCATTAAGAATACCTGTCACCATCTTTCTTACAAGCCCCCCTTTAATGAATGTCATAACGAATAGCTTACAAATTTTCTAACCAAGACTTACATATCACTTTGACAAATGTATTTCCTGCACAGAAATTTCTGTAACAGAAGTTTCTGTAAAGCTGTATTAATCTGAGCCAAACATGAACTGCTACATGACCTCTTAGTAAATGTCTTCCTCAAGCAGGAAATGCTGAAAAGCTGTGATGGTGCCAGGACCTAAAGGCAAATGAGTTAACTCAGGGGTTATATTAGTTTCACTTGACATGCTCCTAGATTTAGACATAAACAATTAATCCAATCTTACCCACATAGCAGGGTGTTATTTTCAGCATTCATTACAGTTTACTCTAAATACCCATTTGGCACTGAAAATTATTTTGCTTCAGATGCACTGCACGTTCATATTCACTCCCAGGAAATGCCAAGCCACACCAACCGAACTTTATGCCAAGCTCTCTGGCACTGGCCAGAAGCAAAAATATTATTGATTGATATTTGCCTTTGCATCAGAAAACCATAAACTAGTCAGCAAATGGTGTATCAGCCATATAAATGGCAGTAACAATAAACACACCTTTTCCAAATCACATGGGGCCATAGTTAAAACAACGAACACACTCTGCATTACAATTCTCCTAAAAGGAATCTGGTTTTAACCATCAATGATGGCTTGGTCTGCATGAGGATATCAGGGTATACGTCAGGAGGAGACCCTGAGCCTGCCCGGTTCTGACCTCCCAAGACACTGTGTGCCTGAGGGTGCAGCAAGCAAGTGATCGTCGAATCAGAGAATGTCAGGGGTTGGAAGGGACCTCTAGAGATCATCTAGTCCAACCTCCCTGCCAGAGCAGATCACCTAGGACAGGCCACACAGGAACACGCCCAGGGGGGTTTTGGTGTACATTGCCTTTTCTCCTCCGAGAAAGCAAACCCCAAATGGCCAAGATCTGGACTCATTTTTCTCCTGCCCTCCCAAGCTCTGAATAAGCCAATGTAAGGATGCAGAGTGGATAGCCTCAGCTGGCCATAGGGAAGAAGACAAAAGTCCTTCCTGTTTCCATAGGCACATTTTATGAAAAAAAAAAAAGTTTTACTAAGCCATGTGGGAGATCCAAAAGAGCCCTGGTGAGTTGCCATTACCGTCCACAGAATTAAACTGAACAGCAGGCAATGTTATTCCTTCAGCACTTTCCCAAACATGTGCAAAGTGAAATTGTCTGTCTGGTAAAAGAGAATTTCGTACATCAGAAATCTTGGGTACTAGAAGAAAATAATTCGTTTCTAAAGACTGCAGATAACTTCCTGACAAGGCCAGAAGGAGGTGATTTAAGCTAATTTCCGTTGCTCAGAATCATTTCCTGCCTCACTGGACAGCAGATAGAAACACCCCAGAACCAGAAAATGCAATCATTCTCTTGGTACTTAAGGGCTGCATGATGTGCTCTGTAGTGCTATATCATAGTAAGGGCTCAATTCAGCTCTCTAGACATAGGCAGCTAGCATGTTTGGGACACCATATAATATTTAAGATGTTCAGAAGGGGCTAGCAGATAGAAGCAGGACCTAGGGAAAACCAGTGCCCTCTTAGATTCACAACTTGTGACCAAGAAAGTTACACAAAAAGGTATTAAATCCCTGTATTTAGGCAACTGCATCAAGATCTAATTGATGGAACAACTAGAAGAATGTGAGATATCTAAAAGACATATTATCTACAGGTAATCATTACATGGAAGCATTTATAGTCAGCACTTCCATGAGTGCATGGAGGTATAAAATAGCAGAAAAAAGTATCAGACATTGATCAGATAAAAGCCAGTAAGAGAGTAAGCAATCAGAACCACACTGGAAACACAGCTAACTGAAACTTTAAACAAACAAGCAAACAAGAAAAGAGCAACAAACACTTTCATGGGTGAGAAATGCATTCTGAAGGTTCGCTTTTCAAGCAGTGAAAGACCCTGCAGCAGTAAACTGATGCCAGACAAACTCAAACAGAATGGAAAACAAAAAAGTTAGCTCAAGCAAAATATCCAAGATCATTTTTACTCCGTCCAAAGTACTTACCAGTCTCCATTCCTTCCAATCATCTTAGTAAGCCTAGACGTGCCTTCTCAAAATGCTCACCTCATCCCAAAACACAAACTGTACCTCAGATGAGACCAGGAAATTGGGTCCAGAACAGCAAATGCTGCTGAAATGTAACAGCCCACTGCATACAGCAAGATCAAACTGTCCCTTCTGGCTTTGAGCTCTGCATCACTGGGCACCAAGGGCAAGCAGTGTATTATCACCTTCCATTTACGGGGGTTCACAGAATTCTAGGATGGCTGACTCAAACATGTCTCAACAGAGGGAGAATGGGATTCATCCTCCTTAGCTGTAGCTATCTAATCTCAGCACATTATCAAGGTGTTCTGTAATCAGTGGAAGGGAGATGGTTTTCTAGCTGCAATAACTGTAGAACCCTTTATGGTGGTGTTTTCTCTCTCCTTCTCACTTTCCCTAATGGGATGTTAAGCCATCAGCTAAGACCAGAGACCTATCTGCTACATTGCTAAACTAGGTGTGATCATCCCATTATTGCTGACCCAAATGATTCTCAGCTGTTTCATATTCCTCAGCTCCAGAAACACAAGTGCTGTTCACTTTCTTATAACTCTGGTAACTCTTCACTTGTCAAAAAAATGTTGTTCAGAGTCTCAGCTCTTACGGGTTTTACTCAAAAGAACTTGCAAACTCACAGAAAGAAACGTACATTTTCATACTATTAGTTGGAGAGAAACAGGAAAACTGGACTTTTTAGGTGAAAAAAAATCACCAAAGGAATTACAAATACAACTCTTACTTAAAAAAAAACCCTTTAACAGGAAAGATATATGGATTATTTGGAAAAGTCCAATGTACTTTTCTAGAAAAACAATATTACTACTTTCTACCAAAATTCAGAGCTGAAAATAAGCGACTGTTGAAAACTTCTACCACTCTGCATAGTATTGTTTTGTATCTTAACCTGCACTTCTTAAATCTGCAGCTGCTGTGGCTTAGTTTTATAACAACTAATAATCATATTACAAATGAGCAATGATCTGACACGAATGACGGATGGCAAACTGCAAGTCTTAGATTATATAGTGTCAAATATTTGACAAATTCTGAAGTTTAGAGAAAAAGGACACCCACACATATGTGAGCCTATTCCTATGTTGCATAAAATTTCCAGCATCAGTCAAAGCACTTTATTTCCCTTGCCTTCAGCTGTTCGTGTGATTTTTTTTGTAAACAGACAATCCTAAGTATCTAGCCACCTAAAAATAAGTAAAGTTACTACCACAAGCATGAAAGAACCAGGGGAAAATGATGCCTGGACTTCTGAATAGCCAGAGGTTTTTGCATTAGCTGTGCTGTCTTCGGCTGCATGTCAAAGCCAACTAGAATTGTAGAACTGGAAATGTCTTCTCTTTTTCATCTTTTCCCTGAAATGTGAAGTAAAATAGTGTCTTGTTAGGCTTCTTTGAAACAATTATTTCAGGCATGAACTGAAACAATTTAATTTAAAAATGTTCCTATGGTGCTTTATGGAAAACAAACCTTAGTTTCTCTACACTTGCCATCTCCTATCAGAAAAAGCAGAAGCTAGACCTGGAAAAGCCCATACCCTTAGGCTGTAACAAGACCTGGAGAACCAGGAAAATCTATGAGAGTTAAGGAATCCCAGGAAAATTAGCTAACCTATAGTGTCACTAATAATTTTGAAGTTAAAAAGCGCCAAAGAAGTTACATTTGAGTTGAAGCAAGCAAAACCAGCAGCTCTAGTAACTGAAGGTGACTTGTGTCTCTGGAGATCAGGCTGCTGTGAGCTACAGCAGAGCACACACCAGGAGCTGCCTATTCTGCTATATTTCTCCTCCTACCAGCTTTTCATCATGCGAGTGAAGCAAGAACCTTAAGGCTTTCTCACATCTCACTTCAGATAGACTACAACATTCTCGCCTCACTGGAATGGCTGGATTTGGAACACTTTGCAAAAAGCTCAGGTGTCGTTGCTCCTCCCGTCACAGACCCGTGATGAACCATCAGGGCTCAAGCTCTGTGACTAGGTGCCAAAGTTACAAGTTACCTCCACTGAGCAACATTGGTCTTTGGAGGGTGAGGGATTGCTGGACCAGAAGATCCCACTGCCACACCTGCAAGGAGATTGAGAGACCAAAGAGGTGCTGCTGTAATTCTTGTGACTTTAACACTATAAAAGGCTCACCACAGCTGAGCAGGTAGAACTCAAATATTATACCTTTCTCAGAACTAATTTTAATTGTGGCTTTATTATGAAATACATCAAAGCCAAACTCATTGATATAACAGAGCTGCCCATGATCATGACCGTGACTTTGAGAAGCAGGAATTGCAACTGATTGTGCCTGTTCGGCTGACTAAATTTTGAGGTTCCTTAAAAAGCAGTAAAACAAAAATTTTCATAAGTTCACGTTATCCACAAGAAACATCTGGGTTTTTGAGTTGTCTCACCGGCACACCTTGAAACAGATACAACACACTGAGACTGTTAACCTCTATGTCTGCTGCCAGAGATGTTAAAATTGTGTTCGTGGCTCAGGCAGCTCAGTCAATCTGAACGATCAAGGCTGCCAAGGGAATGCCACAAATCTGGAAAATAATCCTCTCTGAGGTTAGAGTTTATCAGCTTTGGGCTTGCCTGAACTAAGCCTAGTCTCTCGCATCGTCTGACACCTCACTGCAGACTATGTGGCCTCAGAACACCAAGACATAAATAACTCCAAATTCCAAAATCAATTGTAATCTACATATTCGAGCCAACCATGTACTCCTTCAGTTGGGAAGGGATTAGCCTTTGCTTATGCCAAAGGTTTGCCTTGTACTGAAGAAGATAGCACAGGTCCAATAAACTGTGTGCGTGGTGCAGCGCCAGCCACATGGAAGTGTGAAGCCAAGTCTATTGATATTCACTCAAGGGAGTAACTCATGTCAAAGCCCAGCGGCCTGTGATTCAAATAGAACAAGAAAGTTTGCCCTTTGGCTTATGTATGCGTTTGTAACTCGTACAGGCAGAACTCTCCTTCTGCATATCGGGAACACATTTCTCAGCTGACACCTGCAGCAGTTTGCAGTGGTATTTCATAGCTCGGCTCTCATAGCCTTTGGAGTGGAATTATGGATGGTCATTAACAAAACCAGCACAAGCATAGCCTCTGCATAGGAGCACTAAAAACTATCCAGGGTGGGAAAAGGACCTTGATATAGAAAACAACTCTTTACCAAATATCATTTCAGATTCTGGGAGTGGGGGAAGGGAATGGACTTGTCTCAAAAAAAACTTTTCTAATACCAGTTTCAAGAGTTTGATTTTACAGTAGATGTACAATGGATTCCAAAATCCTTTACTTAACGTGTTTTCATGGCAAGTGCCTCAGATTACATTTTCCACCCTTATGGGTTCTGTGCCGTGGTCAGTTACATACACCTTGGTCTCCCTCATTCAAGCTTGAGTTGCACAAAGTCCTGTCCTGATGACAGCAGCTTTTAGCAGCTTTGGATTTGTATTTAATCGCTCTATTCACAGAGTGTGGCTGGTAGTGTTACAGTTTTAGGGCTGTAGCTATTTTAAATATCAGCCAATATTCAGTAATACTCTTTTTTAATTGTATGTGAACTAGCAGGATAACTTACCTATTCCTACTTTTAAATCACAGTCACAGAAAGCAACATGGACAGAGCCAGATTGTGCTTTACTTACACCCTGTTGCCTCAAAGATGTGACCAAGCAAGCCATCAGATGCAGAGCATCTTTTCTCTCATTTCCCAAATCCTCGCTTGCAAGGCCAGATCCACTTCAAGTCCTAGACCTAGGTTAACCCTCCACTTCTGCATTCCTGCCTTGCCTCTTCCAGTTCATCAGCAGTGCTCAGCAGCGCCCTGGAAGGACACCGGGGTCCTGTGAGGTGCTCAGTGGCTGCTGGCTAGCAAGGTGACACAGCTTTGTTCCATGGCGATGCCACGAAAGGCTCTCTCTCTGCTCTGGATTTCATTTTCCTCATTGGCTCAGAAAGATCAGGGCTTGCTGAGGTTTGGGGAGCACTGAAGAGCGACAGCTGAAGTGGAGACAGTAAGGGAGACTGGAATTAAAAGAGGATAATGAGCAATTAGTTCATTTCTGAAGCATAAAAATGGATTTTTAAATACTCAGGATGCAAAATGCTGTACAAATATCAGAACAAAGCACATCCCTTGGTCCTGCAGTAAACAGGATGTGTCAGAATCCTTAATTACCCCAAGAAGCATGTTGAAACACCTAAAGGAACTACCTAGAAAGTTAGGTACTTTTCTGTTAAATCACACCAGTAATACAAACCTTGTCATGTTTATAGCTCCCCAAAGCACTCCTTAAATATGATAATAGAAGCCTGACTATGCTAACATTGTCATTTTAATTAAAAGCTCTGTTCTTTCTGACAGGAGCAAGACAAAGAAAACACAGTTGGGACCCCACTCCAACATCACAAAAAATACTAGTGCCTTCCTGTATAAAATGATAAACTAGTGGCATAGCTTAGAGATTGCTCTGGCCTATGTTCCACCTGCAAGTATCCATAGTTCATCCCCAGAAATGGAATTTTGTTTCTGATTCAATTTGCTAACACAAAAACTGGCACAACCCCATGAACACTTTCCCCCCCGAGAGAACTTGAATAATTCCCCTGAAAGATTCTTTATCCAGAAATTTCCAAGAAGGTTCCCAGCATTCAAAATCAATGGAACTTTCCAAGTTTATCGAGGTGTTTCCACTACTTTCAAATTTGTTTCCAGAATTTCTTTCTTCTAGAAACTGTTACATTTTACAAAAAGTGTAAGTTACCCATTAAAGGCAAAATCCAGTTTCCACTCTATTCCATCAGCGTGGCTGTGCAGAGTATAACAGTTTGAGTCCATATGCTAACATTTTTCCAGCAGGTCCAAATCTGCAGATTCGTGGGTGCAGTAGATCACACTGTTATTACACCCACTTTTGTTAGTGGGATCACAGCTTTCTACAACATACTCCACCATCTGTAAGACCTTTATAAGACCTGAAGAACTCTCTCAATAGTCACAAAATCCAGTTTACACCTATTAAAAAAAAAAAAAAAGTCCCTCTGGCATACACACAAAGGGAGGCTAAACCCTATAAGTTGTTAAATACATCATCTTCCTAAGTGACTGCTTAGTGGCTAACATTGCCACTTCTGCCTTCAAAGGGCAGAGTTATTTATCTGAATAGGTACTACATAGCCAACTCCCTACACACATCACTTGCTAGATGTAAGTAGAGATCTTCATCTTTTTTTGGTGAATGCAGAGAGGACTGGACTCATTTCAGACACTTTCTTTTTACCAAACTGAGCAGCTTAATTGTCTTCTGGGTGCTCATGCATGCCTAACAGGTTGTAGGCATAGCACACTGTTGCCACGCATCAGCGCGCCAAGAATATTCTCAAGGGAAGTAATAACACTCAGCTTCACAGACGATAACAGCAGAGATCAATGACAACTCTTGCTAAGAAGGGTGATAATCATCATAGTTTTGCAATAAACTTCCCTATCTACAGAGAAAAAAAAGGGCAACTAACAACCTACAATATTTTTTGCTACTTTGAAAAATAAGGATGCGTGTAACATTGCTGATGCTGTGACAAAGAGACCAGTTCCTTCACAAAACCTCACAGAGGAGAAGTGAAGAAGAAAGCAGCCCTCACCTTTGCAGCAAAGCTGTTTTAAAATACTAAAAAATATTAGAAGTATTAAAATATTAAAAATATTATAGCACTGCATCACTGTTTAAAAATAAAATCTGGGCTCTTCTTCATTACCCAGGGGGAAGGAGCAACAGTGCAGCGTTCAGTTCTGTCTCCAGGCAGCTCCTTGAGTTTGGGTCTGACCAAGGCTTAGGATGATGGTGACATTCACTTTTCATCTGCAGCTCCCAGATGCTTCTCTCTGCCCCATTAGGTGTTCCTGACTTGGTCACACAACCACTGCCTGGGCCACTAACAAGTTTAGCCAGCTTAGCTGGTCTTCTCTTAAGAGCTTGTTTGGCCAGTCCAGGAGAGCTGTGCCAGCAGAGGTCATAGGACCAGGGGTGAGCGCAGCCCTCCCACCTCCCAGGCCATAGCCCGGCATGTCTTTGCTTGCCATCAGCTAAGGTTCAGTGGAATTCCAGAATTTCTCAGGGTCCCTGTAAGTCAGCCTGAAGGACATATGCTGAGGGTGAAGCTGGAGACCAGTGGTTCTTGTTAGAGGGTAAGTACTCAGATAATGCAAGTGAAAGAACTGTGATTTCACCACTCCCGTAAACACTACTTGAGCATCTAGGAGTCCCATAATAGTCTAGCAAATTGAAAATGTGCCTAAGACTGCCTTTTGCTCATCAGTGCGAAGTTCCCATGGAGCACAAGCATGCCGCAGCAGATTATATACCAGGACACACTATTCTGAGAACAAAGGAAGCTGATGGAGACTCCTGGTTTCCCTCAATTAGGCCATAAACATTCCTCTGTTTGCATTACATCTATTTGCATCTGTAATTTGACTAATCTTCTGTGATATAACCAAAGAGAGCCACTATGTTATGTTGTATTACCATCATTTTCCTTGCAGGAATTAATTACATTCCTTTACAGTCCCCAGGACACAATTTTGCCTAGGAATGCACAGTAGCTGCTAGATTCTGAATGCTAAAGAGCAGCGAGCTGGCTCTAGAAGTATGTGGCTACGTAAATAAATACCATGCTTTCCATTTTTCAAGGGATGGCACTCATAAAACACATTTTAAGCTATGTGATAATTATCTGGGTTTTAGTTTGTTTAGCCCAAGTTTGTTAAAAAAAGTCCCAAGATCTGTGAATCCTTAAGTGAGGCTGAAATTAACTCAAATGAGATGTGCATTCCTCTTTCCTAGCGTCAGCTGTAAGAGAAGATCCATCCACATCTTTTCCTTTTCCTTTGAGCTGCTTTCCATTAACTGTTCATAAACACTCATGCTCTTTATTAATTCATTTCCTCTGCTGTTATTTATTAAAACTCTTCTGTTCCTATGCTGATTTCAGATGTTACACCAGAGCAAACTTCCTCCCACAAATTTCTTAATTGCCTTGGTTTGCAGTAAAACTGTTGAGTAAAATATTCAAGAGAAAAAAAAAATCGTAATAATAATGGAAAATTAATTAAGATAGCATCAATAATCATGTATCACTCTGTATAGGCATATAGGCTGGGATTTCTTGCAGCTCTCTTGCCTGTCTTTGATCAACTCCCCTGAAGGGTTTAAAGTGGATAGATCAGTTTTTCTCAATCACATGGGGTTTTTTTAGTAAACCTGCATTTTCTCATAACAAAAATTAAACCTAAATGAAATGCCAACCAAAGTAGGCTTATGAGATTAAAGACCTTCTTCTGTTTCAGCCATACCCACATCTCTGTCACTATCAGAAATGCGAAGCTACCTTCCTTCACTCAGCAAGTTACAAGGGTGACTGCCAGAGGGCTTCATGACATATTCAGGAGGACACACAATGTACATATACGAGCATGCATCAGTCCTGGTGTCCAAGAGCCAACGAAGCAATTACCCAGGCTTGTTCATAGTCAAGGAACACATGTGTGGAAGTCACCACTAGAATGCAGTTTTCTTCTACTCATTTTCAGAGAAGAATATGATGAGATCCATAAAACTACATTGATTCTTGGTTAGGAATGCACTGATGTCCCACAGGGTTTTTCCAATCTTTAGGACATAAACCCAGCAAAATCTGACACATAACTGTGAGAAACTCATCCACATTCAATGTCTCGAGTAACAGTTTTCTTTCTATTCAGACAAGAGAGCACAGGAGGTAGAAGTACACTTTGCTTTCTGATGCTGCATCAGTCTTGCTTGATCCAGCAGTTATGGAGACTCCTAGAAATGAAGTCTGACAGCAAACACCATGCAAGAGAATATCTATTTCTACCTTCATATCATTATGTTGTAGTTTAACTCCAGCTGGCAACTAAGCACCACGCAGCCACTCCATCACTCCTTCCCCCACACATGGGGAGAAGAATCGAAAAACAAGTAAAATTTGTGGGTTTAGATAAGAACAGTTTAACAATTAAAATGAAACAAAATACAGCAATAATAATAATTAGTAATGAAAAGGAAGCTAATAAAAATGAGAAAGAAATAAAACCTAAGACAGACAAGTGATGCACAATGCAATTACTGAGCACCCACTGACTAAACCCAGCTGATCCCTGAGCAGCTATCAGCCCCCCCTGCCAGCTCCCTCATTTTATACACTGAATATGATGTTCTGTGGTGTGGAATATCCCTTTGGCTAGTTTCAGTCAGCTGTCCTGGCTGTGCTACCTTCCAGCTTCTTGTGCACCTGCAGAGCATGAGAAACTGAAAAATACTTGGCTTAGGATAAGCACTACTTAATAATAACTAAAACATCAGTGTGCTATCAGCATTATTCTCACATGAAATCAAAATCACCAACTCTACCAACTACTTGGAAGAAATTACCTCTATCCCAGCTGAAACCAGGACACATGAAGAACTGAGACATTTTTTTGTGTTCAGAAATAGCAGGAGAAATCTCGCCTTGGAGAAATCCAGAGATGAGTTTTTGGGCTTGGAAAATCCAGATTGGGAGAAGTAGCTAGAAAATGTTTCGGTAAGACTATTAAACCTTTCGGAGTGGTCCTAGTGATGGGAGAAGTCTATTGAATACAACAGCCAGTGGCATAACATCTCTCCTTTTATACACTGTTGGTACAGACAGTGCTCGCTCACAGGAAAAGCAATATCCAAGAGTTTCAGGTGCAATAGAAGAGCTGAAGTTTGAAACTAGTACTGCTTTCACTCACTTGAGCCCCAAGAGAGCACTGAATTTGTGAATGTTTTCACAAGGCTTGCTAATTAAAATTAAGATTACATAGTTTGGAAATTGC
The DNA here is from genome assembly GCF_000703405.1 of Apaloderma vittatum. Classification (NCBI taxonomy): domain Eukaryota; kingdom Metazoa; phylum Chordata; class Aves; order Trogoniformes; family Trogonidae; genus Apaloderma; species Apaloderma vittatum. Next base: position 33,413 of record NW_009724539.1, on the reverse strand, counting down.
TCTGTGATAAACAGATCACGATTTATTACACGGCATCTAATTTGCAGCCACATAAGAAAGCCAAAATGGTGGAGGTTTAACACTGACTGAAAGGAACGCTTTCTCTCTGTAGTCACCTTGCGCACCCATGGACCCTCCTCTTCTCCCCCACCATCACACTCACCTCCAGCCAGAAGATAAATTTAACCCCTGAAACAGCGGGTGCTTTCACAGTTGTGCACACAGTGCAGGCACAATTTAGGGATTCAACCTCTCCAACCTCATTCCACAGGCTTCCCTGTATCACAGCGTGGCCCCACCACATGGATCCTGATCAGTCTGATTTTAGAGCCTGTACAATGCAGATTACAAAAAAAAAAATCAGCAGAAAAACAGCCAGCTTCACAGGGTTGGGAACTGGTGCCCAGCCCCAGACAGCTGCCACAGTGAAAAGGGCTCTGAAGCACTACGTGTTTTCTGACGGTGGGAAGAAAAGCTTTGTGGGCTGTGTCACAGTTCAAGGGGAGCAGCAATCTCTGCTCACTGCTGCATCCTCTCCAAGACCAGCGGGTAGAGGTGGAGAACAAGGCGAGTACTGCTCTGCCCTCTGCCAGGTTCCATCAACCTGCAGAGCTGAGCCAAGGCACGCAGGGAAGCAGTCAGATCCCAGAGCAGACCAGCATGAAGCAACTTTCTGCAGGTTCAAACATCACTCTGTGTTGCAGTAAACACGGCTTCATGCATCCTCTTAAACTAAGTTTGAACCCAGCTTCTCTGAAAGCATTGCACTGACTTAACACACCAGACAAAGCTTGCACGGGGCTTCTCACCAGCAGATCTGGGTCTGCTTCAGCCTCCTTATCATCTGCATTCCTCTCAGACGATGCTTCCCCTTCGCCTCTCAACACAGGCCAAGTCAAGCAGGTTCCCAGGATTAAGAAGCACAGAGTGCTGTAGGTGTGGGAGTTTAACAAATGCTTTCACCATGTTAGTCCCTCCTACATCCACCTTTTTTTACCATTCGCTAAATCACTAATGGACAAAACCACCCCCAGGTCCAGGCTTAGCATCACAGGCTTCTCTTTCTCCCATTAGCCAGGATTTTCCATAGTTAGGCTTTCCTCACGTTACAGGATATTTATTTTAAACATAATCTAGCAGGTGTTGTGAAAATAATTATGAATACTGTATGGCTGTATGGCTCTCATAGCAGTTAAAATGTGGATCATACCCACTCTACAAAAGCCCTTCTCCAGCACAGTTACCATGAGCCCCAGCAGTCTTGTCAAAAATGCCCTTGGTAGGCATCTGTGTATAAGACTCTGTATCACACAGTGTTGCTCTTTCCAGCCGTTCTTTCATTCCTCTGCAATTGGTTTGCAACACAATGGTGAGGGCAGGAAAGAGCGTTTTAGGGTGCACTTGGAATAATGGATACATTAGGGGCTCGATCTTGCAATCCCGGCTTGTCATCCCCTTTGGGCTCAGCATAAAGAGAAGAAGAACTGAGCCCAAACACTGCTGGGAGTTCTTGTATTTGCAGGCTCTATTATAGATTTAAAATATCAAAAGCAGAAACTCAACGGACTCTCCTCTAACTATGGGTGAACAATTAAATAATCCCAAGAAGTCTGCCAGGAAGCAAACTTGTCACATGAAGCACCTCACTGCCTCTTTTCACTTTCATTTCAACTAAAGCTGCAGGTTCATTTAATTATCTAAGTGAATAACTTACTGCTAAATTCCATTCCATCTCTGACAGCTGAGTAATTCAGGAGAATTTTAATAGAGAATAATAAACCAGACTTTTAAAAAATTCACTTTGATTCCATCTCATCTTTAATTAAGTCAGTTCTGGAAAGCTTTGTCATAAAGGTCATTGAAAGATGTTGGCAAATTCGTCAATTAGCATTAAAGTCTAAAAAAACCACATAGGTCCAATTTCAACACAGGCGTTAAAGTAACCTTAAAAGAAACTACACCTCATTATCGAAGTATCACTATATATTAGTTTGAAATGTAAAAATTACCTACAGTTAATGGCAGAATAAAAACTTCTCTTTTTAAATTGCACTTCCAATAAATTTGCTTTAGCCAAAGTAAAATAATGTTGTTTTCCAACTAGTGGCTAAATCTCGTAAATAATGAACTTTTCGGATTTTGAGGATGAACTTTGGAAAATGGTTTGTCTCCAAATACATCAAACTTGAAATTTTCCTTTTCAAGTTGTCACTGAGACAAGCAAACAAGAACACTATACTTGAAGTCAGCCTAGAGAATTGTTTAACTCGAAAGGTCATTTAAATCCATTTGCTGACATTTGCTATTTTAAAAATGGAAGCTGTTCAACAAAAAGCATTTCAAACAAAAAGAAAGTCAGCTCTTCCAAATAAGAAAGTGGTCAGTGTTTTCACTTAAACCCAAACAATTCACTAACCTTTCTCTAAATTCACAAACGCATCCATTTTTTTGAGTCAATCAAAACCCTTTCACCTAGATACAGTTAAAACCACTTTCAAAGAGCCTCCTCAGCAGTTTCCTAAAAGCATTGCTTGAATATCGCCCAAATCAAACGGATCATATGAGCGTGGCTATACACCTCTACCAAAATGCAACACGTTCCTCACTCAGCAACAGCACCCAGGGTTTGGCCAAACATCTCCTGGGATATTGTCTGCAGCAGAGGTGAGGGAACCAAAGCCAGAAGGAAGATCCAAGAGCCCCAGGGCTGTACCCTGCCCCCAGCTCTCAGCCAGAAGGTTTTCCTCTGCTTCTTTGCAGCCCAGAAGAAGCCAGTGGAGTCTCCTGCAGCCATTAATCAGACTATAAAAACATTTGGCTTCTTTGCTGCTTGGTAGGGTTGCTACAGAGATAGTCTAGCAGGGGTGCACTGTTGGCTGTCGACACTTTATGTAATGGCAAGGTGCTTATAAAAATAAATGAATATATTTAGAATGGTTTTACAAATACATATGGGAAATATTCACTGCACCTGCTTGCATGGAATGGGACTAGCAAACATGTTCTGGAATCACATTTTCAGCCTAAATGGATTAGTACTTAAATTTATTATCTTCTTAGTCCAGACTGGACAGGATCAGAGATGAGGTCCCTTAGGGAAATATGTCACCCTCGATTGTCTCATCAGTCAAGAATAAGACAAAGTGCAGATCTCAAACTAAATACAGCTGTACAGCATCCTACAGACTGGTTTGTGCCTGACTTCAGAAATACTTGTTCTCCTGTTCCCTGATGAGGAAATCTTCCAGCAGCCAGACAAGCCCTGGCTAGTTTCCTGCTGCTGTGAAAATTGACTCCATATCCACATGGCTGGTGAAAATGTATTTTGTCCTCGTAACAACCCAAGGTCAGACAGCGTCATTTACAAATAGCGATGACTTGCTAAAAAAATTAAAGAAAATCTCACACTGAATTTGCATGAATTTTGGGTATGGGCATTTTCAGCCTGTTCCAAGAATCAAGAATCCCTGAAAACTGCAGTTCAGACAAGATCCTTCATCCTCAGTGTCATCCAAAAGCCATGCAGGATTAGAAGAAAAACAATAGTGGAAAGCAACGTTATTCGTCAGCATTCCCCGCTAACATTCACGCCTGGCTATTTCCAAATCACAGCCTTTATCTACCTCCCAAACAGAAGCCAGTCACAGCCAGCATGTGAAAGCTGTGGGCCATTCATCATCCTCAGGTTATGCATCCAGCTGCCTCCTTCCAATGGAAGAACGCCGAAGCTGCACAACACTAAAGTGAGGACAACCTGCATAAGATCCACCCTGTGAGGAGAAGCTGTTGCCACCACAAAGCTGAGCTGCTTTCCAGTTCCGTGGGGGTAAGCCCACAGGCACAAGCAAACTGCACAGAGGCATCCCTCTCTAATGCTGTTGTTCAATCGCTCTTTGGGAACTAACTTCAATCTTCAGCACGGGTCAGACAGGGAACAAAAGCCTGAATCGGACCGAAAGGGTGTGGGCTGGTGGCATTAGCCAAGCTCAGCAACGAAATGCTGTGCTGCCACTTACACAAGTCAAGAAGAGGAGGAGGTATCTGTTCTGAACAGATAAAAAGATGCAAGAGGTAGAGGCAGCAGAACATCATTCCTTGGATCTTCCCTCCAAGCTGTTGGGTTATTTCTCCTGCAGAAGAGGATGGTCATGGTGCAGGCATGGTTGCGTTGAGCACGCAAGAGGGAGGGATTGTGCAAGAGCCCCTGCAGGGGTGGGAAGAGTCCCTCACCCCCACCCTGCTGCCTACCCACACCCCATGGCCTCAAGGAGGAACTGTTCTTCCTTCAGTTCGATGTCACCACCAGATGCTCCCAGCAGTGGCACAGGGACACCCCAGGTTGTACATACAAGCAAGAGATGAGAGCACCCTGCAGAGTCAAGCAACTGGAATGCTTTATAGAAAATGCAGAAGGAATGAGAGACTAAAATAAGATGCAAAGCAAAAGAAAAAACCTGCACAACTTCCTCTCCTTGTAGGGCTTATAGAAATGTCAGATTTGTCTTGTTTGTCTCTGAAATAAAAGGCTGTGGCTTTTTCTTATTTGTTTGTTTTTAAATAAGGCTAGGTTTGGGATTTTTTTCATACCTAAGTATATGTTTTATAGAAGTGTTTAAGTGAGATATTTTACCCAGACTTTGTGAACTTAGGCCATCAGAATCAGGGAGCAGCTCGATATCTGTTGTCTCCCTGCTTGAAAATGCATCCACTCATATGTGAAGGGCAGCAGTCAAATCCACAGCTTGGACTTGAAACTGAGGGAGTACTTCAATTCCTCCTGCCTTGCCTTGCCAGGGAAAAGTACACGATATTGATATTTGGCTGGTTCTTTGATTTTCGAGGGGTTACATCTATTTGGCTTAAGCTGACATTTTCATGTTAAGGGTGAGTAGGTGACCTTCTAAAATACAAAGCATAAGCTCATGAAACTTGAGGGCTTATCTGGGCCTTTGCTTTGGGCTTGGTTGCATTCCCAAGCTTGGCAAACTGCACATTACTTGTGCTTTTTGCCGTTGCTCAAGAGCTCACAGGAACAGTCCAGGCGCTCTGCCAGACTGAGGTGATGGGAGGGAGAAGAACAGGCAGATGCAGAGCCGTTGCCCGTCTGCTTTCCCCTTGTCATTTGTATTAGATGCCTGGAAGAAAAGCACAAGGCAAACATCTATCAAATCTGATGTCTTTCCTTCTCCTCCTCACTGGTAGTCCACCATTTCCTCTTTTGTCACTTTACAAGTCATCCCTTCCCTTTATGAATCCCCTCTAAAGAAGTGAATAATTCACTTCCCCAGAGAAGGAAAGGTGTACACTGGTTACAGATTCACTGCCACCATCCACATCCCTCACTGAAGCCACCAAATCTGCACATGCCCCTATCCTGACTCACTCCAAGACCCTCAGGTGTTGAGCACCACACAGAGCTGGTGACCACCTCGTAGCTGCTGCACCCCGGGAGCAAGTAGTAGCCCTGGTTTTCCTTTGTCTCGGGAAAGCTGTGACAACTTTACAGAGTGCAGAGGGCTTCCTGCTTAGAGAAGGGCGGTCAGATGTTACAGAGTGTTTCCAAGTCCCACAGACAGATCCTTGCCCATTCCCAGCACAGGGACTTCAGCATTGACTCCCACGCCCCACCACAGGACATACGCCATATCTCATTTCATTCCTTAAGCTATTCATTTTGAAATCTATTCTACTAGAGACAGACTTCATCAGTACCAGCACCCCATTTTTTTGTACATCTAGACTGGACATTGCCAATGTTAATGTCAGTGGAACCTCTCCCCCTCAGCACAGGTCTGCATTCCCAGCAAAGGCAACTGCAGCAGGCTGAGATCATGCTTGTCTCCTCTACCTTAAAACAAAAATTATTATTATCAATATCAGTAACAGGGAATTCACCTTAAAGCATCAACAACCTGATTCAATATCACTCATAGATGCCTCACCCATAGGACACAGCTCATTAATTCCAGGTTGCCTGATTACTACAGGAATTTCACTCTATACATGTCAATGCATGGACCTACACAGAAATCCGTAATTTACCACAGGATTTAAAACACATTGAAGCGCTATCACAGGGATTTTTCACTAAAGCATCTACATTTCTTATTGGAAATGCATTTCTTCAGTAGGATTTGTGGGCAGGGCCAAGATTCGCTGAGGGTGATTTCTGCCTTACCTGGCTTCAGCCCCTGGGCATGGGAGGATATATTTTTAAGGAGATGCTTTAAAACCTGAGGGCTGTGTCCACCACAGAGCAAAGCTGTTCCCCAAAAGTGAGCTCGTGCAGCACCCATGGTCAGGCAGAGCTAATGATCACCCAGTCTCTGCCGAAATACCTTTATGTATAACTCCAGCCTGCCTGCTGGAAATGGAAAAATCTGCATCTGACTGAAGTACAGAACATATTTGTCAAAAGATTAAATTCTTAACAATGAGCCGGTCTAGAAGTAGAGGCATCTGGATATAGAGAATCTACCACCCTCTCAGCAGCTTCCTCCAGCAGTTCATATCTTGAAAAGAAATTGCTCCTAATTTGTCCAGCTTCACTTCTAATCAGTCCCTCTCACTACTACTTCTGTTGTTACATAAAAGAGCCTTTTTAACACCAAGAATCATCTCCATGAAGGCACTAGCATGCTCTATTCAAGTGCCCTTCGCAGTATTTCCATCAGCTAAAGAGGCATGTCTGCCTGACTCACTTGCTGCTAGGCTGTTTTCTTGTCTCTGGTTCTTTTCTACCTGCCCTCTACTTTTTCTGTTTTATTTTAAGCACAGAAATGGTGACACTTTCCCCAGTGGCAGTCCCACCAACAGCATATGCAGGCACCACGTGCCGTCCCTGCTTCCACATGTTGCTTCCCTGCTCAGTCACTCAGGTTTGCCAGTCTGTTTTACCGATGAGTTTGCATTATGATTGGCAAGGAAAAAAAGTCACCAGCAAAAAAAAAAAAAAAAGCACCATATGAAAGATTCCTATTCATCTCGGCATGTTTCTCTGCTTTTTAGCAATCCATCTCTATTTAAAAAAAAAAAAAAAGTACTAATGACCATTATTCCCATTAGTAATTGCCTTAATCCATCTGATCAAAACTGCTGTAGTTACCAATCATTACAAGCTCTCATTACGCTTTCCTCTTTCTGATCTGCTATGCCAGAGGCGTCTCCATCACCAACATGCGAAATTTTCCTTTATTCAAAGAAGCTGTTCAAGACATGGATATCAGAGCTACCTATTCACCAGACAGCAAAACCACACATTTTCCTGGACGCTGAATCAATCACCTCAGAGCACTTCCAGTGATAAATTAAGCCTCATAGCTTGTGTGCAAGGTACTGAAAATTGTTTTCCACTTTAATAGATGCACAAAAAGGTGTGAAATTCAGAACATTCCATTCACACTGCAACAGACATATCTAAGGTCTCCTCTCTTTAATTAATTGCTCAAACAGCAGTGCTGCACTTCTGGCCAGGAAGAAAACTGTTACACAAGCAGTTGCTGCAGCCAAATTTCTGGAAAACTGGAGAAATTTAGGAATGTTTATTTGGGTGAATTGTATCCCTTAACAGTGCAACATGCCAGGCTGTAAGTAGCCTGCTCTCAAGCAGTAAGTGGAGTCTTTTATGAACCCAAGACTATGGTAAAAGTGTGGTTTGCAATGCGTGCTGTTCATGTGGCAAACCGAAAGAAATGCGGCACACTCAGGAATCTCGGGTTCAGTGCCTTAACTGGGACTCCACAAGTCTGTTTTTGCAGAGAAACACTCTCTAACAATAAAAACAAAGCCCACAGATTTTCCTGAAGCCTGTCCTAGAGAGCAGCCACTTAACACGTGACTTTAAAGGGTTTTACCTTGGCTGCAGCAATAAGCCCAAGGGCATGGGTGAAGAGGTTACAGGGAAGACCTGAAGGAAACAAGGAGGTATAAAGGAGAGCTGCACACAGCACAAAATCTAAATAGGGGAGAGACAATGGAAATGACCCTTCCCAGACAGCCCAGAAGCTGAATTCCCACCATCAAAATACATCCTTAATCTCTTAATGCATTACGGGATTCAGCAATGCTCGCAACTGTCTAAGCATTTAAAGGTTAATTGCAACCAGTATCTTTCAATGAAGTTCTGCCAGAGACTAAAGGTTTCAGGAAATGGAACTGCTGCAATTAAGAGATTGATATCACAGATTCACATGTCCCAAAGCTCTGCCTAACACTCACCTGTTCAGTTTTTTTGTGGGATTCAAAACAATGCAAAAAAATGCATATCTCTGTGAGGCTGAAGGCTTCAAAATCCAGCGGATCATTTCTGCTGGATCTAATTAATAGGTTAGGGCTACAGCTGGAAGAATCTAGCCATTTCTCATGGATGAATAACAGCACCCCAGCCACACATACTTGAATCTTCTTTCCTGTTGCTATTTCGTCATGAGCTTTACTTTTGCTTGTCCTGCAGACTATCGAAGAAAAAGTCCCACAGTGACCCACAAAAGAGTATACCATGAAAAGCTACATGGATGGGGAGTGGCTTTTCTCTACAGCAGATGCGAATCTGGTTTGGTCATTTGTGGCAGCAATAGGCTTCATCACACCCGTATCTTTGTGTTCCCATACTGCCTGGGTTGGCTACTGACAAGGCTCTTGCCTGCCATGACAGCAACTGGGAGAGACAAGGAAAACTCCTGGATGTGACACAAGAAATTGCAGACAAGATAGATAAGAGTGTCAGAAGCTGATGGGCATTACAGAGAGCAGAGTAAGGAATCGCTGGATTCACAGGTGGTGGCAGAGAAGTTATATGAGAAATGGCCAAATTCCACGTAACTGAAGGGGAGTGCTGAGAGCCTGGTGGGCAGGGGACTCTTGCAAGCCCAGCATTGCCCAGGTACTCACATCAGTAATATCAGCTGCAAACCTGATAGCCATGACAGTTCCAAGCAGAGCTGTGTAACAATTTCATGCCTTAGAATCAACTTACCAGAATCAACTTACTCATTTAGTGTTCAGCCAGTTTTGTATGAGCGAAGCTCTGAAAAGAAAATGTTTGTGAGCAAAGAAGATAGAAACCAGATCATGTGTCTGCTTAGGATAACCTCTACGTAAACCTAGAAAATACTCTCTTAATCAACCGGTGTCTCACAGCTCAAAGTTTCCTACTTTGGGATAGTATTTTTCCCCCTGAACAGGGCAAGAACAGGCTGATGTGTGGGGCTGGCATCCAAAACCCAGAATTTATTCTTTCTTGAGCCAGTCCCTTCCACGTCAAACAGCCCTCTTCAAAGTCCAAGACGATTTTAAGAGGAAAAAGAGACTCCACCCATGCCTAGCAGGAGACCAGAGAGGTGGTAGAATCCCCATCCCTGGAAATATTCAAGGTCTGGTTGGTTGGCATGCTGAGCAACCCGATCTAGTTGAAGAAGTCCCTGCTCATTGCAGGAGGGGTTAGATTCGATGACATTCAAACTAAATGTAAAATCAGACCTTTGTTAATTCAAAATGACAAGAATGTAAGTGAAGGGGAAAGTAAAGAAGCATTGCTATCCTACAAAAAGCATGACAGTTTGGCCAGTGACATTTCACTTCGATGGAATCAGACCTTTGCTCTATTTTCAAAACAAAATCAGAAAGCAGGGTTAGCATCCTGCCAGGAACATCTCTATTTTCAGAGCAAGTCAGGAAATGAGTTGGATTTTGTCAAGAATGGTCATGGCTCAAAACCCCTCCTTTAACATCCCATGTGCCAGTAGTTTAGGACTGTGTACTTCAAAAAGCTTTAAAGCCCAATTACCACAGCCACATCTAAGTGCTTTGTTCCAATTTCACATAGTGGAGGAAGAAGAAACTAAACAGGTGGGACTTTTCCCATTGCTGAACAGCTGAGAAATGAACTTTTGGAATTGCCTTTTTCTTAAAAGGGATTTTTTACCTGCTTTACACATTTTTGCCTTACTGCCAAGTTCAGGGAGTAGCTCAAAACTGAAACATGAAGGTACAAATGCAGCTCTGCAAGACATTCTCTTACCAGAAGCCAGGCAGTTTCCTTCAGGTCTGGTAAGACTCCAGGCGTGTTCTGTGGGGACACTGCCCAGATGGCATGAATCTGAAGTCCTGCTTTTTGTTGCTTCTTATACTGAATACTGGTCAACTTCTTGTCCCTGGAAGGCAAAATGCTCATTCAGTTTCCGTCTTAATTCTCATTAGCGAGGTTGCTAAGTGAAATACCTGCCTTCAGATCCAGAAGGACAATCTGCAAAGGGAACGGCTGATAAGCAACCAGCAGGAAGAGTCCTTGGTCTCTAAAGACCGTAAGGCGTATGCAGTGGAAATCCCAGTAATGATGTGGACTGCTAAAAGCTGCAATGAAACTTTAAATCTGGGAGCAGAGAGGGAAAGAAGCAGAAATAAAATTTAGTTGCTACATTTAGCATTCAATTCATGGCTCGCATAACAAAGACAAGACATCATTCTTCCAATTAATGTGGCAAGTAAAGAACCTATGATTAATACTAAGTGTTTGAATGTTCTGTTGTACAATGTTAAGAGCCCTCTGAAACTGAGAATTGGTTCCAGACACCTCAGGCACTAGAGATGCTTCTTCAGAGCGCCAGAGAGCCCTGTGAGAAGTATCAAGATCAAACTCAGGAAATTAACTTTCATCTGTAACACAACAGCAACATTAAAAAAATAAGCCCTATTCCGTTTCAGTAGGTTTTCAAAAGTGATTAGAGCAATGGATTCATGGCCTACCCATTTGAGATCAATTTTAAAGATGCAGATGAGCCCACTGTGAGAAGACAGAGCACTAAAAGTTAAGGGTCTCTCTCTTAAAAGTCACCTGTGATGGAATCCAGCCTCAGCTGAAGTGCGACCAGATTGCATGATGCCTCATGTGGCTGCTGGCAGTACAAGGCATCTGGCATCGTATTCTCATGCAGCATCACCAGAAACAATATTGCCCCTGTACAATATACAACATACAAAGCAGAAGCTGCTCCAGCAGAGATTGCTGGGAGGCAAATAGGAATCACAGAATGTCAGGGGTTGGAACGGACCTCTGAAGATCATCCAGTCCAACCCCCTGGCAGAGCAGGATCACCCAGAGCAGGTCACACAGGAACGTGCCCAGGCGGGTTTTGAACGTCTCCAGAGCAGGAGACTCCACACCCTCCCTGGGCAGCCTGTGCCAGGGCTCTGGCACCCTCACAGTGAAAACGTTTCTCCTAATATTTTTGTGGAACCTCCTATGCTCTGGCTTGCACAGTATTTATATAAAAAAAAATATGTGAAAAAGACTGGGGAATGACAAGACTGCTGCGATGTTAATTTTACCTAGCCTCTATGGAGAATATCACATCCGTGCACTGACATAAGAACTCTTGGCTGCTCAGTGGAGGGTAGAGGCTCTGCAATAAAAAGAATCTGCTTCACGTACATAGGGACTGAGGCACAAAACTCGTTCCCTTTTTCTGTAGGGCTCTCCCTAAGCACAGGCTTTGGGGGGGTGATGGGTGAGAAAGCAGGACAGTCCAGGTAGAGCCTCTCCAAACCTAGGAGCAGCCGCGGTGGGCAGACCGAGCTGAAAGGCTTCAAATCCTGCAAAGCCACTTCTGCCATCGTTCTGGTTTCAGCTGGGATAGAGTTAATTTTCTTCCTAGTAGCTAGTATAGCAGAACTCCCTGGTTAGCAAAGGCAAGCCTAAAATTTCCCCTCTACAAGATAAAAGTCAAGAAGAGCTCATACAATCTTCCCCTGACAGAAAACAACAGCAAAACAACCAGACATGAGAGATGCTCCTTAATGCACTCCTGGAAAGTGCCCTGTTATTGTACCAACACTACCTGCTCAGCTCAATAACTCATACAGAACAGAAAGCAGGCAGCGGGGAAGGTCATTTAGAAATTAAATTCTAAAAGAGACACCACACACTTAAAAATTTTCAGCCTCGGGAGGACAGAATTGAGTTGTTTATTCAGGAGGAAGCATGTCTGGCTAAGGTTGAGTTTCCACTTAATTGGCACTGATGAACAATCAAGTTGCAAACTCCTTTCACTAGTGCATCAATGCACAGAAAACAATCTGCCACGGAACATTATATAGGAAATATTGTCCTCCAGCACCATGCAGCCTTCTGCCATGTGAATCACAGCCCATTTAACAACGACATTGATGCTGGGCTTCTCAGAGGAAGGAAAGGCAGCTCTACCATTACACACCAGCCAACATCATTAGGGTCAATTACCCTATTAGCACTGAAACAGACCTTCTACGTGAACACGGAGCTTCAATACTCTTCAAGTACCCCTTTCAGCTAGAGATCAGAAATAGGCACATGGAAATATTCAGCTGCTTACAACCAGCACTCAGCACCTAGCAGAACTGGGCCCCTAATTAGGCTTTAATAAGCTGGTAATTGTAATGGCAATGGTCTCATTAGCTTGATGTCTCATTACTGTGAGCACAGATCAAGTTGAGAAAGCCAGTCAACCTTGCAAGCCTTTCCAAACAAGAAGACTAGAGTTGATTAAAGCAAGCACCGCTTTTGTGGCAGTTGCTAATGAAAAGTAAATTCATAGCCAATGGGAAACTAACAGTAATTTGTGTCACTCTTTTTAAGAATGTCTTTAGTACGAGGCATGGGACCAGGAAGTTTGTTAATACTAAATAAATGCCAAAAATAGAAAGGAAGAATTTGTAGTCAGCACTACAAAATCAGGAAGACTGGACTGGAACAATGTTTGCTCCAAAGACAGTTCCTGGAAATTACTAATGACTGCTCATTGCAAAATCTCTAAGGCACACCAACACATTTCTGAATCACAAAGAACTTAATGGCCTTTGGTTAGCCGTTGTGTTTATTTAAGCTGTCACTTCAGGGATACACTTGGGCACTGCTCAATAGCAGGTGAAATCATTCTGGATTTTCACTGCAGTGTTCAGCATGCCTTTGATCAAACAAACATCTGTCTAGTGATTCTCATCTGCCTGTTTGTACAAATCATAACTAGAGGTCCAAGATACAATCCTGCATTTATTAATAATACAATCTCAATGTGGTTTATAAATAATTTTTCTTTTGATTTCAGGAATTTAGAGAAAAATCCAGACCATTCCATGAACAAAATTGGAGTATAGATGCCACCTCATGCCTGACAACCCTCTAGATGACAATCAGTTAAGTATTTCTGAACCCAAGTCAAGAACGGGCCTCTAGGCTCTATTGCTCATGTTCTTTCAATCAAGAACATTAAGTTGACTGAGGCTAGTAATTTTACAACATCTTTTCACCGCAGGGATGCAATGTGAGCAGGGAGCTGGTAAAATGAATTCAAACGAATCGACTCATTAAAAATAAATACTGAAATGGCTTCAGCAAAACCAATTCACTAATAAAAAGGGCATCCAAATGTACAGTTTTAAAGTTCCTGCGAGTGGTTACCAAGGCACAGACAAATATGAAAACTCTTGTACAGATGGGAATTGAAACTCTTCAAGCTGATAGTGTTATAATGGATTAGCTATTTATTTTCTTTCTTACATGACTGTTAAGAAAAGGAGCAATCCTCATGGCCACCAAAAAATGGCAAAATCCCTTAGGAGCCTGAAAATGGGATTTTTGAGCAATTTTTATTTACTATGATGACTTTAGCATTGTCCCGCTGGTACCTACCCAATTCTGCAGGCAGCTTGTTCTCGGAGGGTACCCAGCAGAAAATCACTCCCTTGCCTGATTTTGCTGGGCTCCTTCTTTGTCTGTTGAGTTCCCCAATCCAGCTCACCTCAGGATGAAAAAAAATATAATAAGAAGAAATAAAGCACCGATATCATCACTTCAAACACCAATCGTATGCTTACAGAGTTGAGAGAGCAAAAAGCACCACCTAAAGATGCTAATACACACGGAGACCTTTGAAGATGGCCCAAGACCAGTATGAGAAAGTAAAGACGAATTTCAAACAAGGAGGTAATGCAAAAGAGGAACAAAGAGCCATGAGGAGAGGAAGCTTTTCTGCCTGCTATTGCTTTTTTATTACAGGCAATGCGACACACAGCAATGAGAGAATTCAATGGGGAAGTCTTTGTGAAAAGCTCAGCTGGCCTTCGCAGAGCTTGTTTCATCTGAAGGTGCTGCAGCAACCCTGTGACTTAGGTCTGATGAAGGGATTCCAACTGTGAGGTCCCCGCAGCGAGCTGTAGTTTTGTTTCCATGGGAAAGAGAGGGGAACATCCTGCAGACAAATCTCAGCAGCTTCTCCCCCCAGGTCAGAGCTCTGGGGACTGCCTTCTCCTCGAACTCCCACCCACACTCCAAGAGTGCTCAGAAGAGGCACACGGACCAGGAAGGCTGCCAAGTCACCAGGGGTTGAACAACAAGTGATGCAACATCTCTGACAAAAAAACCTTCCACTGGGTGCTGGAGGTCACTGAGAGGACCGGCCACGTTCCTCATGCTAGGTGGAAAAGAAGGAGCCTAGTACACAGTGTCTTCCTCCCGCTACAGATCAAGAGGCTACATGTGTCTGGCCCGTGATCTGACCAGAAGTGGGCAACGTGTCCACCAGTCTCTCTGGTAATCCTGTTCACACGTTGCACATGCTTTTGTGGAGTTTTACTGGTGGAAACTACACCCAATCCTCTCAATTTCCTGCACTGCACAGAGCAAGGAAGGAGCAACTTTTATGGCTTAATACACCTCCACTCCTGCTATCAGCTGACTGTTTTTTATTGCATTGGTGTGAAATCTCTGGGCAGCAACCAACTCAACTGGGCAGCACAGGAGTGGTGAGAGGAACATGAGGACAGGATCTGTTCATCTGGCAGCACTTACCACCTTCACATCTCTCAATGAGGCAGAAATGCAGAGGAAACATGATCTGAAAAAGGCAATTCCAGCAAATGAACATGCTGTATCAAACAGGGCCAGCTGTGCTACGCAGCTGCTCTTCTGAAGGAAACAGACATCTCATTACCAAAAGCACCATTTCTAGAGATGGAGCGGCACCAGCCACAGCTCTATCTGCTGCAATATTTAGAAGCTGCAATCTCCAGCAAACCCTGCTGGGCATCAGGGAATGCACAGCCTGAACCAGCCAGTGTGATGGATAGCAAGGCAGAGAGGATGTCAAAATCTAGCAAAGACTTCCTCAAGCCTGTAAATCACCTAAAGAAGCAAGAAAAGCCTGCCTTCATACTCCGTGCAGCAGCACCTATGGGGAAACAGAGCTGGTAGGAAGACAGACCAGTACTCTGCTCTGTGAACGATCTGAAACGGAGATGAGAAAAAAGCAATCGTGTCCTCCTCATGGATGAGGAATGGAGGCTTAGCATGACTAAAAGTCACCTTTTAGAAGCACTTTAATATGTGCAAAGCATCTAGAGTACTAGACAGAAGAGGGTTAAAATGTATCTGACACTGAGCTCCACTGACTTCAGCAGCATTTCCACACTCAGATGCTCAGTTGAAGAGGATGCCAAAGTGACTGGGCATGGCTGAGGTGCAGCAGTAAGTGAAATACACATTTCCAAAACTGCTGGCATCCTTCCTCTCATCCCTCCTTACTATACTGCAATTTTTCTCCAAAATTAATATTCCAGTCTCCACAGTCTCATGCAGATTCAGTAGTTCAGGGCATGGGGAGCTCTCGCACCCCCAGGGTCCCTCAACGGCCAAAGAGATGGGGCAGCAGAGAAAGAACGAGAGATTGCAAAGAATAAATTGGTATCACGGTAACAAGGACGGCCCAGAAAAGCCAAACTACAAATAAAACTGGGGGCAGTAATGAGCAGCACTAGGATTTACAGTCTTTGTGGGTTCAGCTTCCAGAAACAGTCCAGACTTTCACTGAGGAAACACAGCACATGCAAATGTCAGCACTCAGCAGCTGGGAAACGAGCAAGACCCAAGCCCACAACACCTGAACCATGTGCTTCTCCTACACTCCCAGCAGTTCTGTTGGCTTCACAGCAGGCTAAGTAATCATGGCAGAACCCAGCTTTCCTATCTGCCTTGTTCCGAAAGGATTTGTGGAGTTGTGCTCAGACCAGTAATCCGGGTGAGGAAAAGCAGAGCTAGATTTTTTTTTTATTTTTTTTAAATGTATAATTCTGCCATAAATGTAGGTGCTGAATGATTTTTTAAAATTGTTCAGAAATTGCATTACACTAACATTAACATTAATTTTGATGATAGTGTACAATTGTACTTTGTGGAGTTCAATGAATTACACCAAGCAAAATTTAATTTTAAGCAAAGGAAAAGACCTTGTGACTGGAACAAAACATCTCTTTATGTTACAGCCATAAAGTTATTTATCTAAAGCCATTGAGGGGGGTTCTTGCAAAGGTATACATTTCCTGATATAGAAGGTAACAACCAGCTTTTCATCCTGTTGCAGTCACCAGGACTACAGGCAACTTCTGTTGGCTAATTGCCCATCAAAGTAGAGCAGCCCAAAGTCAGAGGAACCCTTCCTGCAGAGCCAAAGCTGGGATTTACAGAGGATGTTCAACATCCTTTTGAGGGCCAGGGCGTTACTACTAATCTAATCCCTAACTTCATCTGTTCTAGGTATCTGTCGCTGTGCTGGAAGAGATGGGGGCAGGTGATGATCACGTTCAAGTACACAGGCCAGTGTACTTCAGCAGTCGGAAGGAAAGCCTGCGAGCATGAAGGAGGGGGAAGCGTAGAGAAGAAAAAAAGAAGAAAGGTGTTTCAAAGCACGGGCTTTACAGTCTGGAGATGTGGGTTCAAAACTCCACTCCCCAGCAGAAGTCCTTCATGTGCCCACAAAGTCAAGAGTGCCAGTTTCTCCTAAGGAAATACTATCACCATTCAGCAATGTGCTATGAAGAAAATTACCTGAAAAGCTGAGAATTACAGAGGAATCTTAGTAACAAGAACCACGTAGACCTCCCAAAGGCTACCTCAAGACCACAGCACGCAGGCAGCCACTGCATCTGGAGGCCTGTGAGGAGCAGCTGGATTCTTGAGGTGGTTCAGACAAGCAGAGCCAGCTATACGAAACTGGGAGCTTCCCACACGTGAAGCCACACTCTTTACAAGAGTGTCCACTGACAGGACAAGGGGAAATGGGTTTAAGTTGAAGGAGAACAGATTTAGACTGAATCTTCGAAAGAAATTCTTCAGTATGAGAGTGGCAAGACTTTGGAATAAATTGCCCAGAGACGTTGCGGCTGCCCCCTCCCTGGAGGCGTTCAATGCCAGGTTGGACGGAGCCTTGAGTAGCCTGATCTAGTTGAGAGGGGTCCCTGCCCATGACAGGAAGGTTGGATTAGATGATCTCTAAGGTCCCTTCCAGCCTAGGCCATTCTATGATTCTGTGACTCGGTACCTCCACTCCTGCAGACAGCATATCACTGCTGTGGGAATGATGTGCCCACATAAAGGGCAAGAGTAAGTCTTAGTAAAACTCACAAAGTTGTCATTAAGCTCTCTCTACAAAGCTCTTCCAAACAATGTTGGCTTCTTTCTCCAGACTCTGTAAGCACACATTGATGTGGAACAGAAACTTAAGAGGGAAGACAGCAGGGTCAGGATAGGTGACCGCAATCTCCTCACTGGCTGCCTGTTATACAAACACCATTAGAAACGAGACAGGTTTCTGGCTTTCCTGCACCCTTCCTCTCTGAAGGCACACCGAGCACGACGCATGCTCAGCATCCAAAGGTCTGCACCCTGCTTCTGCTCATTAGAAAGAGAGCAGCAAAGATTCCCATGCGGCACACAACAGGGATTTTTAGTTTAAGGCTAGACAACAGCTCGAGTGGGTTAGAAATCAACACCCTCTCACTGTTAAAGACTGTACCAGGTCCTGCTCTCCCCAGCAACTGCTGCACAAGTTCAAGTCAGGTGGTACATGCAAACTGAGCCCACGTCATCTCCTTCATTATTTCTCGGTGAAGGAAATGACCCGCCATGAACCGTTGGCGGTCAAAGACCCCAGAAGGCTCTAATAACTTGCCTAATTTATTGTTCTGTATGTCTCGATCCTTCGCTTGTGCCAGTTTGACACAACATCCCTATTCCATTTGTGCATAATTTAAGGAACTGCTGAATGTTTTCTTGTGCAAGAGTGGATGCAGCCACATGTATAAGCACTTGGTTGCAAAAATACCTCGGGTGAAAGCTACAGAATTTGGTATTTTGCAGGGAAACCCCTGCCAAGTTCAGGGGGGACAGAACCTCTGTCTTTGTCACATCAGCATTGTTCACTGTACATTTTGTGACTCACTGTGTTTCACTGTTTTCCTTACAACTGTCACTTCATTTTCTGGTGCAAATTTTTTTTGCACCTCTATGATTTTTTTAAAAATAAAGCACAAAAATACAAAACCCAGAACCACCACCAAACTTAAATTATAGTTTCTTATTAAAATATGGACAAGAAAAATGTTACTTTGCCATGAAACCAACCTCTGACTTACTGAAGTAACGGCCAGCACTGCCTGATGGCTAGACACACTCAACCCATCTTCAAGCATACAGACATCCCCAAGGAAATCCTCTTAGTCTCTTTCACTAATCAGGCAAATTACTGAAAGTTGGGTGGTTTTCATTTCTTCAGCTCCCAGGAATTTTCCACCAAGTAGGAATAAGCCTTTCTGACAGCTCTGACTCAGACTGAAAAGTAGAAGAACTGACAGGTTTGGATGCCTTGAGAATAAAACCAGAGAGAACACACCTGCAGATTACATCAGCTCCATACATATTGAAGTAGCCTACAAGAAAGTGACAGCAGAAGGAAATCATACATTGTGGAAACCAACAAATCAAGAGAACTTGATTGACAGCATAGTACCACCTAGAGAATAACAGACTTGAATCACTGGCGGAACGTTTAAATGTATTTAAATTAATTCCCCCATTCCAAAGAAAGTGATTATGTTGACACTGGAAGTACGTCAGATTTCAATCTGTTTTGAAACATCAAGCTGCCAATATTTTCATCCTTTTCTGCAACACGACCATTAAGGAGAATTAAAATGCAACATTGCTAAATGATTGCCAGTACGTCAGGAAAAAGAGAGATTAAAGCTGCTTTGACAACTGCAGCCTCACCGAGCCACAAGAGAATATTGCTTATGATAAGCAGCCAACTTCAGGACAGTAGCTCAGAAAAGAAAGGCTACAGGCAGATTTAACTCACTCTAAACGCTCTTCAGGGTGCACTTGGACAGGCAGAAGCACAGACGGCCAAGTCTGTGCCAATAAACCAGCGGGATTGCTTCACCCAGGGGAATTCAGGTCATGCTATTTCTCCTTAGAAAGGGACAGAGACGACCTACCTGTGTTGTCATCCTACCTGCATTGTCATCTTGCTCAGCTGAGTCATCTTGTCTTGTTCCATCCTCTCTCCTCACAGCATCTGCTCTTAAAGATGCAGAGTAGCCCAAAGTACGTGCCCTAGGGCTAGGAGGGAAGATGAGGATTTGAAAGTGCTCAGCATCTCTAAGTGAGAAGACACTGGGTAGCTAAAACAGAGACAGTATTTGACAGCCACATGGAAAACGACAAATTTCAGGCACAATTCAGGGAACACATTGGAGAAGCTGAAAGATGCTAAAACTGTGCCTATAAAGGCACACACAGTTTTGGCACAACGTTAATAAGGGATCAAAGTGGTGAAGTGCTCCCTTCCTTCTGTTCATGAATTGTCATGTTCTACATGATGTGCGAGTTTTATTATTAGTTGTTCATGATTCTGAAAATCCTGAGAGATTAGCATCTAGGGCTGAGAGAGTTCTTTTCTGAAATTTATCTGGCTATGAGAAGAATTATTTCTTCTGTACAAATACCACTCTTGTTTTAAATTCAGTTTATTGGTGTTAATGTGACTGGTATAAAAATAAAGTAAGCCACAATGGCTCAATTTAAAGCAGCCAGGTATGTTGAGGTTTGTTCTGTGCACATGTAGCCCATAGAAGAAATGAAGACAGTAATTTAATAATGGCCAAAGCATTTATTTGTATTCAGCGCAGGAGGAATTCATTAGACTAAAGTAAGCTTGAACTAAATCACTCTGAGGATGCAGACCAAGAGAGAGTTAACTTAGCTCCAGTGGGAACTAACTTCATATGCATTATTTTTCAAAAATCAATAGAGCTCTTAAATTACTTTAAATAAACAACCAAACACCGGCTGCAAAGTAGCTAAATCAATTTAAGAGTGGAGGTTTGTTCTGCCTTGGGAATTGTTAAGTAGAAACACAAGCACCGTTTGCTGGTACAAATAACAAAATCCTCCCCAGCCGGACACACTCCTCCAGCCCAGACATGGTGCCGTGCAGTTCTCCCACCATCAGTACCTACACAAACACCAAGGGATCCTGCTCTCCTCAGCACCCTTTTTTTTTTCAGCACACAGCTCTACGCTTTGGAGCACGTGGAAAAATGCCCTCTCTTAGCCCAGAGCACACTCCCTGTTGCTCTGGCATGAGACTGGGCATATAGTTCACCCAACGTAATTCCTCTTTTTACTCTGTTCTTCCCCAAAATCCAAAGGAGAGCTGTCTTTTCTGCCCGTTTACATAAATACAGAGCAAAGGACAATCTTTTGTTCCCCTGTTTATTAGGCAAACCACCTGCCAACCTTAAAGGTTAGCCATGGGCCATATGCACGCTGTCATTACATCTTTAATTAAAAACTTTGCTGCAACGCCGAGAGCACACACGTAATGGCCTCGGGTACCACTGCGCACCCAGCCCGCGCCCGTCTGAGCAGAGACCCTCGGAGCAGCTATGCCAAATCCCAGGCAGGTTTCAGAAACAGAAAGCCACAATTCTGACTTCTTACAAAAGAGCCCAGAGATGACATGCTTCAGGAGGGCCACAGGGGCTTTGGTAATGCACCTCATGGTCGATTCCTGAAATTTGCAGATCACTGAGTGTGGTTTATCCTAATACAACAATCAAAGAAGCAAGTGTGATGATATGCAATTTCAATAACAAGGCAATTATTATTCAATAATAATTAAGGTGCCCTGCAGATGAAAGAACCCATTCTGCACTAACAGCTGTGGATGTTAAACCTCAGCCAGAGCAGCTGAATTGCTGTTGGACTGCTCTGCTCAGTCTCCTTTGCTCAGTTCAGATCTGCAGATGCAAGTAAATTCTTAGATGAGTAGCTGGTTTGGCAGCAGACATGAAGATGTGACAGGTTATAAGCTTCCTCGCTTTCTTCTCCTGCATCAGCAAATCAAGAAGTGGCTGACAACCAGTCAGTGTGAATTCAGACCACTTGCAGCAAAGAAAGAGTTGCAGTAACTCTTTACTAAACAAAACAAATACTATCATGCTAAAAGTCCTTCTTGTTTCTTTTTACCCAAGGAAATCATCTTGATGATTCCCAGTTCATCAGCAGGATCAAAATCCCATTTGAACTTACGTCTTCAGTGATGTCAGAGTTTGGACACCTGAGTCTGTCCAGGAATATCTACGTGCTAAAACACTGAGCTATCAAACGTGAGGGAGGAGGGCTTGTTTCAGCAGTTTACAGCGTGGACACGTGGCTTCGTACAACACACGCAGGCGAGTTGCGGAAGGGCAGATCATTCAACAGGCACGTGGCAAGTGCAGTCCCTTGACACAGGCTTCCACGGGGCGTCTGGTGAGCGCTCTCATCTAAAGCTGTGACAGAGCCCTGGCACAGGCTGCCCAGGGAGGGTGTGGAGTCTCCTTCTCTGGAGACATTCAAACCCACCTGGACGTGTTCCTGTGTGACCTGCTCTGAGTGATCCTGCTCTGGCAGGGGGCTGGACTGGATGATCTTTTGAGGTCCCTTCCAATCCCCAACATTCTGTGATTCTGTGATCCTGTGAAAGCTCTTTACAAAACTCTAGGGGTACAACAGAAGGTAGGTTAGGAGGACTGTAGGTACGCTCAGCTGACTTGCACCTGAGGTGTCAGAAAACACACCCGTCCCACCGGATCACTGCTTGGCCTGGTGTGCTCAACCAGCAGCACACCTCTGCTCAGATAACAGAGGCCTGGGCTAGATGAGGGGGCATCTCTCACATTCCTGCCCTGCGAAGCCATCGCGTGAGTCCTAGGAACTCAGGCAGAGCAGCGAGTAAAACATAACAAAGCAGTGGGATCAACACCACACGCTTTTAAGCAAGGGGAAACCTCCTTATGCCAGTACTGCTGCTTGTCGTCCTGCCTGTGTGCCTCATCTGGGGGCTGCTGCAGAGATTCTTCAGATTCTCAGGTACAGAAAAAAAAATCTAGTCTTTGCATTTCAGCCCTGGTTTGTGTTTGTTCCTGCATCCTGCCTGTTTTGGCCCCCACAAAAACTACCATGACAGACGGATAGAGATAGATGGAGATAATGGAGAACCTTTTAAACATGAATAAATTGCCACCAGAAAGCTACAGAGCAGGAATTGACAGTGCTCACATCACAGAGGTTACCAGCAGCATACGACAGTGCTGGGATCCTGCTAACTGCTGTGTTCATAACGAGCTGAAAAGGAGGTGGACAGCTACAAACAGAGTTCACCATCACCCAGGGAAGTAAAGGGGATTGACTACAAAGAGCTACAGAACTTCATTTCACAAAGCAGTGGGTGAGAGATCCACATTACTTACGTTTACACTGACTGACGATGTGATCTATTGGGAAAACTCTATCCTAATTTTACTTTCACAATGAGGAGCTACTGATACCCACAGCTGACATCTTGGCATTATAATCGATAGCTCTAAGAAGTGTTAGCTTGATGTACAGGGGTTATTAAGAACAAGTAAATTCAACACTGGGAATTATTAGAAAAGAAAGGATAAAACATTATGCCAAAATATGACTGAGGCAAAGGAGTGTGTGTGCAGTTTTCCAGTTCATGACACATCCCTGGAGGGAAGCACAAACCAGAAGCATGCATGGAGAATTTCATTTTACTCTGTGGGGCTCTCTCTCCTGTGTATCTGTACTCGGTAACCATGATGTTCTCTGAAGCAGAAGACTGGAGCCATCACCGGAAAGCACATTATCACTTGCACATGCTTTCGGAAGTTGCAACTGAGGGAACAAGTAGGATAATGAGATTATTTAGATCAGAAGTAGATAATCACTAGGTATGATGCATCTCGTTATTTCAAGGGAAATGGTTCTACAGCTCGGATGGAATTCTGCCTGAGTTTCATTCCAACAGACTAAACTATCAAAATTGGGAACAGCAGGTGCCTGCTCAGTAAATACTTAATAAAGAAGTCATTAAGAAAAAAGAACCAAATGGGCCTGTTTTCCTCCTGCTCTTGCACAGGTAGGACAAGTCCTGTCTGGCAAGTTCTGCTTCCAGCTTCTTCAATGAGACAGGTTCAAGTACCAGCAGGCCATGGCTAGTAGGAGAGACACAAAACCGAAAATCTTGAAGTTCATCCATTTAGTGTTGAGCGGTACCTGCTGGAGAAATCTTTCACTTCACATTGACCATATCGGGAAGTTAAGTTAGGCACCTTAACAAATAGCAATTTTAAGATTTCATGCCTTGACCTGTTTCAAATGCAAGTCACATGTCACTGCTCAGCCATTCCTGCCATGGGAACAGGTGACTGGGAAGGTATGACATGAATCTGCAGCCCATCAGCTACCCCACGGTAATTGGCTGGCAGAGACTTTTGGGGGATGTGCTCACAGCACAATTCGCTCCGTGATGGCTACAGGAAAGCAGCGTGAACCTAACCAGGACCACCTCAGCTCTTTGGCAGTCAGACATCCATGTGTCTCGTACTTTGAACAGGTGCTCTTATCCTGACAGTGCTTCTCATCCTCAGGGTAACATCTACCAACCATCCTAGGGTAGCAATTTATTTAGGAATTGTTCTCTGTACAAAACCATGCAGTTTGCTGGCAGATGGCAAATGGTGCTAAAAATAAATTACCTGCTGCCCTCTAATAGAAACCGGTAATGACCCAGGGCATCTCAGAAATTGTTAAGTTTTTCTTAAGGAATGAAACAATACTAAAAAGGCAATAAGTGCTGTTACCAAATTCATTCTGTTGTCATCATTAAGGGAGTCAACTTTCCTGTTCTGTGCTAATTAGATCAGCTAGCAGAAGCTCAGAAAGAGGAACATTAACCAAGGGCACCCGGAGCATCCCAGGGACAGATGGAGACAGCCAGAAGGGATTTCTGAGTAGTCATTGCCTATGAAATTCTGGAATCCCTTTAAACCAGTCATTCAAGTTAGGTCAGGATATATGGATTTAATCCTTCCACTCCCTCTAGCAAAGCACAAAGCACTTTGTTGAGGAGCTTTCAGCTGAGGCCAGATCAGCAAGTCTGTCTTTTTTTTGCCAATACAGTAACGCTGATCTTCTGCACGTCCTGACAGAAGGTAAGGCTTCCCCCCGCACATGATTTTGCTCCTCACTCAAAGCCAGTGTATTTCAGGGCTGACAAAGATGAAAATTAGACTCTCTGACCTTTTTCTGTTAACAGATGCTGTCAGTATACAAGTATCTTGTTGGGCCAGCATCACACCAGTTTATGCTATAATTAATGTCCTCTGGGACAAAATAATTTCCTCTGACCTGCAATTACTAGAAAGACATCTGCCAGAATAATTCCACTCCTGGTTCACACCTTCTGTGATTACCATTACCTGAAGTTTCTAAGCCTACCATCATTGTTTATCCTAGATTAAATTCCAGATTAAAATCTTGTATCACATTAAGCACAGTGCACTCAGTATGACTGACTGGCTTGCACCACGTTGCCTTGGTGACCAGCAAAAATTAGACAGTTCTTCCTTGCAGGAGAGATCCTTCTCCTCTACCAGCCAGAAAATATTTCCCAACAAAGCCCCAGAAGGAAAGATCAGTCTCTACCTGCAAATTCTCCTCTCTTACCTAGAAATAAAATTGAATAGGACCAAGACCTCCACTTCCTTTCACAAAAGCCATAAGTTATGGACCAAGACCAGACCGCTAAGAACACACATGATGGGACACGAGTATGGGCTACAGAGCTGACGTGACTGGCACGCATCAGCCTCGCAAGCGCCCGCACCGCCAGGTTCCGCCCTCCTCTGCCCACGCTCGGCCAAAGGAACTTCACAGAGGAGGCTGCACCTCGCGCCAGCGAGGCACTACCTGTTACTGCAGACCCTCAGGTCAGAGAAAGGGGGGGACACAAAGCCTGGCCAGCAATATTTTTCTGGCCCAGTGACAATGCTGGGAGCACAGTTTACAGCTCAGTTTTACACCATGCATTTAATATGCATTTAAAGGCTTCTTGTGGAGGTGCTCCACGAGCAGTGCAGAACTCTTCTGAGCAGCAAACATCAGCAATGAAAGTACACACTATTATTAACAAATTAATGTACAGTACTCAGTTGTGAAAAGCAATTTCAAGGCATTCCTCAAAAGGAATCTTTTACCAGAACAGCATCAACACAGTGACTGTCCCCATGGAATCACAGTCCCAGTAGAGCAGAAAGGGAAGTACACAAACCCAAGCAGTGACCATTCCTCTCTAGCAGGACCTTTTCATCATGGTCAAGAACTATACTGATCCTAAAGGTAGCATGACTTGCACATTGTAAGCTGAACCAAGTGCCCTCGGGGTAGCTGGTGCATGTCAAGTCATCAAAACATCTTTTCTCTCAGCTGGAGCTGGGTTGAAGACAGGAGTCAAATTCAAGCAGTTGGTTTTTATTCTGTGGTTCTACAGAATGGTCCTTTCACTGGGGTTGTCATAACATACAAGAAAAATGTTTTTTCAGACACCCAGAACGTGGCTGGTTTCTATGGTGGTTTTTTAAACCTGCAGAAAGTAAACAATGATATTAGGGAAAAATGGAAAGGGATGAATCTGGCTGATCATATTTCTATTAAAGGAAAGAAGTCAAAAACTTCTTCTTTAAAGTGTTCATCCACAAACACCTTCTCAACAACTGCAGAAAGGCATCACAGAGATCCAGCTGCAGATCTAGAACTGCAGACCTAGTTAGACCCTCTCATACTTCATCATTTTTTTCAGATCGTGACCATATATTGATAGTTGCCTACTATTACAGCAGTCAGCAGGATAAATTTAAATATTTCAACTTCCCAAATTGAGAAATGAATCTAAAAATATTTTAATGTAGCAAGTTTGGCTATAGAACCAGTGCAACATAAAGAGGACACCCATTGTATAACCAACTTTACTGCTTAATCTTAACAGAGTAAGCTACAGATGTAACGGATTTACCACAAGTTATTTGGTTAAATCAAATATTGTAGTTAGGATCATGCTGTTGGTAATTGTGGCTTTACAGTACCAAAGCTCAAGTTGGCTCAGATAGTTTTACTGTACGTAAAATAAAAGTTTACAGAGAAACAAAATAATTTAGTATAGCACGCTGTATTCTGTTTCATGCTCAGTCACAATGATAACGTTTTTGATAGACAAACAATATTTCAGCATTATGTTAAATAATGCCAAAACATACAGCAATTTTAATGCCAGATTTACAACATAATACAGTGCTTAACAAACAGATTTCTCAGCTACGGTGGCCAAGTGAGAATGCTACACGGGACTGAGAAGCATCCAAGCACTACTCAGTGCATACACGCTGACAGGAATGCTTTACCTTTTGATGGAATTATTGTTCTAGAAGTTTGTGTCCCAAACATAATGCAACATAAAATGAAGACCGAACCCTTGCCTCAAATAAGAAGCAAAAGCACTACATGTTGTTTACAAAGTTGAACCAGTAAAACCACTTTAAGAACAGAAAAAAATCATGATCACTTGACAAAGATGACAGAGCTTGATTATGGTATCACGTGAACTAGAAAGACAAGGAAGTTGTAAACAAACTTTAGCCAAATTAGATTAATGCGTCTATTAACTCAAGAATATTATCACTGCAACAAAGAGTGATTTTTAAAGCTAAGGACACTATCAGAGGTTTTATTTTTGTTTAAAGCCAAAACTGATAAAGCTGGCAAATAATTTTTGTTCTGTATTAGCCTTCATTAACTTTACCACTGTGTACTTCAAGCAAAATTTTTAGAATGCCTGTTCTTATCCTACTCTGATTCAATTTAAGTAGCTGGTAGCAAAGCTGAAGCACACACTTTGGACACTTGAAAAATCCCTACTCCGACTGGTTTGGTTTCCCACTACTGGGGATGTGATTGGACTGCTGACATTGTTTGATGCAGAAAGCAACACACTAAAGCATTCGTTTTTAAAGGAAAACTTTCTGAACACTAAATAGGCTTTTGCAAACGTGAAGAAGTAATATAGGAAAATCAGAATAGAATCTGTTGATCACATCAGTGTCTTTCTGATTCTTCCTCCCTCCACCCTCCACATTAACAGCATTGCCAAAGTGGCTGATGTGAAACTGAGAGAATTAAATTCATTTACATGAAGCCTGGCTAGAAAACAAAAATAAACCTTGTCCCTGCCACATCTATTCATCTTTCTTCCTGGATTTTGTATGAACTCATGCAAGCATACAGTGGGCTGTCTTGGGTTGTGTGGGGTTTTTTTGTGCAAGACAAAACTGAACAAGCGTTTTTTTCACTTCAGAAAGATTTTATATTACTAATTCATTTCTCTTGATACCTAAAGGCGATAACAAATAAATCCATAGTAATTAAAAAAAAAACAACCCACAAAAAAAGCAAAACATCAAAACTGTAGTCAAGCTGCTTTTTCAAGTATGTTTCTCCCCTCATGAAAGAGTCGCGTTAGCCGTACCAATGAGCAAAACCCACGTCGCAATCATTAGGATTCAGACCATAGGTCTGGATCGCCTGGAACTGAGGTCGGCTGGATTTCCAGCCAAGTTAACACAAGCCTGGAAGCGGAGGGTCAATGGGTACACGTGCATGTATTGCAGCACTTCTCAGCTCCTCGATTCTGTCTAACATCCATCGTCACGGCCCCAACGCACCTCTGAAACGGGAGAAATGGCACAGGAGCCACAAGGTGATCTTGCACAGGTACTGCTGCTCGCTATCAACCAGGTGCAAGTCTGCCTGGTGCTGACGGAGACGTTCTTGCAGACCTACTAGACCAGAGAATTTTGCCTCCAATGTTTATACTCAGCACATCATATAACGCATCCGAGCGTTTCATTCAGTCTGGAATTCACATCTCAATCTATCGCAATTGTGGAAGCCAATGAAAAGTTGATGAGAGGGGTTCTACCCGAGTTGGTCCCAGCACTGAACACCAATACACACAGAAAACAAAAGGGGACAAACTTCCAAGTGACTATTAGTGATGGTGACAGGTTCAACTTTCTTTGCTCCCTAAGTTCACCTCCCATTAATGCAAGAGAAAAGTGCAACTTTGCAGCATGTTTGTTCACATCAAGTTTTTCCTCAAGAACATGTTTTGCAGTAACAAAATATGGTCTGTAAAGTCGCAAAGTGCACAAGCTGAAGGCACAGAGTACAAACACATAGGAAAACAGATTTCAAAATACCAAGTAACAAAAAAAACGACAAAAAAAGAAAAACTGGAATTCAAAACTCCCTGACAGAAGATACATTTATATGGGACCAACTCTTAAAAGGTGACAATTTTTAAACTAACGAACAAATACTGCAAAATAATGAAACTTTATTATTATTATTTAAGTCAAAGCTCCAGAAAATACGTTGAAGTTTAAAAACTAATACACTGATGTGTTAACTAGTTTTAAGAATGTCCTTAATATTAAGAAAAGAGTGCAAAAAAGATTCTTCCATTCTAACGCTTTTGGAAGCTGCTGATTTCGGCTGCCCATTTCCACTTTGAAAGGACTGTTTTTCAAGGTGCATTCCTCACAACAAAAATCGCAGAATATGAACTTCTTGATAGGCTCGACCAAGGAATCGTGTCTTTCAAAGTCATCCCAACTGTAGCAGCAACTGACATTTTATATAATAAAGAAGAAAGTCCAAAACTCTTCTTTGAGGCATAGTTCGTGTCAGAGCTCGAGTATCAGCAGTTGCCAAAGGAGGCTCCGGATACCACCCGCGCTCCTCCAGTGTCTGTTCTGGCTGGGAATAGAAGCTGATCCAGTATATTCACTATCTGTACCCCCTGGAGCTTGCACAAGCTGAGGAGCCATCTGAAATCACAAAAAAAGTTCAGGAGTTTCTCTCATGAGCTCACATGTCCCTCCTCCCCCAACAGCCCAAAACCCAGCATTGCCTGCAAAAACGTTAACAGTGTAAACAGAAGCTGATACACCACGTAGACATCCATTCGTTTATTTCAGGTTGTAATAAGAGTTCACATCATAAAACTCTAACACATTTTATGGTAGGAAGTAAAGCGAACGCACTCAGATGAAAGCACAGGAGGAAAATTGGTGGAAAGAGCACAATAAAACAAACCAAAGTTAACGACAGTACTGGAACAGATACTATTCTCCAATCCCCAGTTAGGGGGAATTTAATGACAGTTAGGACCTTGGACTTCAATCCTAACCTACAACATGTGGGACTAGTCTCTCCTGGACAAATATTTACTCAGCACAGAGAATGGAACAGAGAGACTGAACTGAAATTAGGGGTGTCTAGAGCAGAGCAACCAACCGAGAATGGAAATATCATTCCTCCTTGTGTCTCTTCCCCTCCACTCCCTAATCTAAACTGGGGGAAATTAAGGGACCAACAAAGCAAAGAACCTCACAGTTAAACATGCAGCAAGGGACTTCATCTACAAGTGGACGAGAACTTCCCTGCTGCCCAGCTCTAACGTTTGTGGCCAAATACTGTCTTTAGTTTCTCAACACAGGTGGATACCGAGTTGTATTGATGGTTCCAGGTTGAAAAGCACAACCCCTCTAAACTCTCTGTGCTGTCAACAGACATCAGTGGGTGATTTCTAGCAGAAGCGGTCTGGCTGATCACTTCATTGCCTGTTACGTGCGTCGTGACCAGGCAGAGACTTGAGACAACTACATTCTTTTTCCTCAAAACCTCAGCTTTTGCTTAAATAAACTGTCTTGGCCTCAGTATCTTATTACCTTACAGGTGGCTGCGGGATTCCTGTACAGTCAGCCAGGCTCTAGGTCCAAGCTGTTTGCACCACTGCTTAGAATAGCAAAGGTTATATTAGCAGAGAGCTCGCTACACGTGGACACGCAGCCTCTGATTCTTCATCATCCCTGAGAACCCAGAAACCCACCACTACCTGCATGTCCAACCCACCAGGGACTGCAGCATATAGGAGGGAAGAGTTAGATGCATACTCACTGTAAGTTAACTCTTCTCCAGCTCTCTTGCGTGACTGGTCACCTCTAGGAAAGAAAGGAAAGAAAAGTATTTTCATGATAACTCAAACTACTTGAAGATGCCTCTGCTCACTGCAGGGCAGTTGGACTAGATGACCTTTAAAGGTCCCTTCCAACTAAACATTTGTAGGAGTTTAAAAAGGGAAAGTGATAGTGAAATACCTCAGCACAACCATCAGCTTTTACAGACTTTAGAAACAAAATGCAAACATAGTAGTAATAATACGTAACTGCAGGATTCTCAATTTACTAAAACAGAAGTA
Organism: Apaloderma vittatum; assembly: GCF_000703405.1. Lineage (NCBI taxonomy): Eukaryota > Metazoa > Chordata > Aves > Trogoniformes > Trogonidae > Apaloderma > Apaloderma vittatum. Next base: position 2,904 of record NW_009724539.1, on the reverse strand, counting down.
TAAGCTATATATTATAGAATTGGCTTATCCTTTTGTTAAAGGCAGGAGGCTTGATTTTTTACAAAATGAAGATGAGAACAATTCCTCATGTGCAATGTGGTCTTAAGACTTGCATAAAATTGTTTTAATTCAAACTCCTTAATCTAACCTTATAGACCTAGATGAAAAACTCTACATTATCAGTCTGAAAAGGTAAGATGCACCTTGTCCTGGTTTAAGCTCCAGCAGAACCAATTCTGTTCAGTGATTTTACTTGTCAGCTCTGTCTCTTCTAAGAGACTGCACTTTCTGAAGTCAACAGCATATTTTTGCAGGCAGTGTCTGCTACTAGAAGTGATAATACTTGATGTTTATTGTTGCTACCAAGGGCTGGTATGCAGAAAGTCTCTTGCTTATACTGGCTCCTATAGTGACCAAAAGGTCACTCCTGCAGGGAGCAGCAGCAATGACAGGTGGCCCAGGCCTGGTTGACAAGAGTATTCCACTCCAGACAGGTCGTATGCGGTACGAATGAGGGATCACAAGGGTTACGCCTTCTTCTTCAATGCCCAGAGTCTGAGGAGGACTCCATCCATTCTTCTGCCTTCGATTCCGTTTTGTGAATTCCTGAACCAAGTTCCCAAATCCAGCTCCTGAATCCAGTTCCCATCTGCCACTGGGTCCAGTGTGGGACTTGCCCGGTGCCTGCCTGCTCTGCAGCACCAGTGCTCATTCATTGGGGGAGTTTCAACATTGGTTTTGAATATATTTCATTATTTTAATTATTTTCTTATTAGTGTTGTTATTTCATTAAGGTTGTTTCAGTTGTCTTTTCCAATCTGTGAGTGTCTCTCCCTTGTTCCCTTTCTTTTCCCCTTTGGGAAGACACTCCTGGAGAGCCAACAGTCACACTCTGAGCCAGTCTGAGCTGACAGCACTTCCTCTTCAAGCAGATTTAAATAAATACCTGACATTGTATAAACACCGGCTGATATCATTGCTCCCAAAACCCCTAACTCCCACCTATTTGGACAGTATTTTTTCCTTTTACACAAACACTTAAAACCGGAAAATCTTGCTGCTTTACAAGTTTCTTGTGTAGATAGATTTCCTATTGATACTGTTATGTAAGGAAGAGATTCCAATACATTTTCATCACAGTGGGTATAATTTCACATTTATCTGCTGGAAGTTGGTAGAAATTGGGTGGGTATTTACAGCAGCAAAGCCATCACCATTTTTAGCGCAGTTATAGGAGAACAGATGACATTTCACGCTAAGCCAGAAGAGACGAGACTTGGCACACTCCACAGTAAAAGAGAAAAACAATATATATAATTATATACAACTATATGTGTAGGAATATAACCTTAAAACAATTCTGAAAGGTTATAAATAAATGTAACCTACGTTCCTGAACACAGGAAGAAGCATCTTGAAATACATTTCAAGGCAAAACACATTTCAAATACCACTGCAAAATGCCATATAGAAAATTATACCAGTAGTACTTCAGTTTTCTTTTACCTGTGTCCTTTTAATGATGATACTCTAACACTTTATATAACCTCCGTGTTTACCAGACTGCACTGACTCCCTGGCAGTAGAACCATAAAAAACATATTGCGCAAAACACACTCATCAGAGACTAAATGCCACCCGTCAGTTACTCCACTGCACAGTTTTATTTTGCACTTTTATTTAATGATCTGAAAGCAAGCTATAGCAGTTGCATAAAAGTGTGGGCTAGGGCAGGCCAGTTTCCTAAGCCTACAAGGCATACCGAAATACTTCACGTGTCCAATACCCAGAAGCCCCACACTGCAGAAATCCAAAAGGAAGGTGAACTCTTAGAAATTAGAGTCTGCAAACAATATGTAATAATATGTAACAATATGTAATAAACCTTTACATTGTTCTTCCTTGCACGACTATCCTCAAGCCCTAATCTCTCCTTTGTCCCCACCTATCACATGTGGATTTGCATCAGTTTCGGTGCTGGAGAATCACTTTTCTGCATAAAACAGGAGCAGCCAAAATATATTCAGAGGATCCCAGCAAGTCTTAACAAGAGAGCATCCCAGAAGCATTTGCCCTTTCATCAGGATCCTCTCCCCACCCTTCCCAACTTTTCACACAGTCTCCTCCTCTCAGTACCGGCCAGAGAACTTCACAGCAAAGCTGACAAGCCTGTCTTATTTTCAGGTAACCAAGGAAAAACATTTTTGAAACTGATTGTTTACAAGCCACTTACAGAGTTAATAAGATTGAAAGTTAGACAAAACTAAAATTTTTTGTTTGTTTGTCTGTTCAGTGCACTACACTCTTTTCTCAGCATTATATGCCTACTCAGTTTCAAATTCTCAAACTTCTATTTCTTGGGCCCAAGCTCTTACTGCTCTTACTGCTTTGTTTTTAGTATCTTAACTCATGCAAATCTATAAACAAATTCTTTTCCTCAACAGAAAGCCTCACAAGGAGTGAACCTACAATACCATTCACATTTGGGTCAGTATGAGAATTCTGAAGCTCAATAATTTGCCAAGTTTTGAAGAGATTAACCTTCAAGGAAAACTATACAAGGAGAAACCCAGGAGTAACACACAACACACCCACATCTAGTGCTCAAATGCACCCACATCTAGCGGGTGTTCAAACGACAGGACCAGATTCGCAGCGTCGCACAGGTGACAGCGAAGATGAAGCCGTCTTCTCTTCATACAGAGACAGTGTCTGGGGAACAGAGCCCGAGAGCTTCCCCAGAAGAGCACAGAGCAACAGGCACAGTCCAGAGCAAACAAACACAGGTTATGAAAATCTCCCAAATTTTTACTGTTTGTTCAGGGTGGGTTTTTTTTCCCCTCCTCCCAATTTAACACTGCGAAGAGAAACGCCTATTTAAAATAAACAGCTTGTCTGTATAAA